>NC_092286.1:24881976-24936976 GCF_036320965.1 Panulirus ornatus
GACAGGTCAACGAGAGGAGGAAAGTGATTTAGGTCAACGAGAGGAGGAAAGTGACTTAGGTTAAAGAGAGGAGGAAAGTGACTTAGGTCAAAGAGAGGAGGAAAGTGACTTAGGTCAAAGAGAGGAGGAAAGTGACTTAGGTCAAAGAGAGGAGGAAAGTGACTTAGGTCAAAGAGAGGAGGAAAGTGACTTAGGTTAAAGAGGAGGAAAGTGACTTAGGTCAAAGAGAGGAGGAAAGTGACTTAGGTCAAAGAGAGGAGGAAAGTGACTTAGGTCAAAGAGAGGAGGAAAGTGACTTAGGTCAACGAGAGGAGGAAAGTGACTAAGGTCAAAGAGAGGAGGAAAGTGACTTAGGTCAACGAGAGGAGGAAAGTGACTAAGGTCAAAGAGAGGAGGAAAGTGACTTAGGTCAACAATAAATGATAAATAATCCTGATAAAGATGATAAATGTCACGATAAATGTTGGAATGTCTCCCAGTTGATAATTGATAAATGAAGGCGAGGTTCGTTCTTGTGTAGATAAACGAGAGGGTGTATAAATGTGATAAATAAAGAGAAAAGATTTAAATTGATATTTGGTGAATAACTAATAGGAGAAAATAATAATTTAATCTACCTGAAAAGCTTGATTCATTTTTATTCAGTATGTAAATGTGATCAAATACTTTGTATATGAGAGAGTTGGGATTAATTACTTGATGAACTTGAGTTATATGACTAATAACTGATTAATGAGACATGATTGCTTAGTGCATAAACCTCCGTGAAATGAGTAATTGTAATTAACCTAAGATTATAAAGACATAACAAGAAAACAACGTGATTAATATGAGTTAAACGATGGATTAATGAATGATTAACAACAGGGGAATAAGAATATATAAGACTGTAAGCAACAGATGGTGATAGAGAGGCAAGATGAAGATAAATGGTAAATTACCGATAACTATAAATTGTCGATAAATGCATTTAGGAATAGAATATATATTATTTAGACAAAGAAATACATTCATAGACATTTGTAAATGAGAAAACAGTTAGAAAATTGATATTAAGAGACTCAGAAAAAGGATAAAGATGAAATTCATTAGAAAAAAAAAGGAAAGAAGACATTTATGAAATGGCTAAAAGAACCGCTTCAAGAACGCATGGATCCGGATCTTCCTCGCGAACGTAAACACAGCTGATGATGCACCTGGCCCTCTGGTGGTAAAGGGACGAAACCGCACATCAAAATACACCATTTCCAACCACCAATATTGACTAATGAGAGACTACAATTAACACAAAATGAGTTAGTAAAATATAAGGAATATTATAATATTCGATTATAGCCTTATATTCAAATAAGAAGCCATTTAAAGGTTGAATTACCATCACAGAATTTTCGCCTGTCAAAGTCTGCGTTTCTGACGTAGAAGACTTGTCTCTGTTAACGGTACGTCAAAACGTCATAACGGAATAAACAGGATGAAGATAAATCCTTCGTTAGGTCGGGATTACCGATAAATCGCCGTAGAATCAGTGGGATTTGTGGTTGGATCGGCCGGATTAGCCCACGAAGCTAAACTGGTGAACGGCTGGTTAAGCAGTTTAGAAATCTGTCTCTATTAAAAGCTCGTTAGATTAAAAAAAAAAAGAATGTTTGGACTTTGTTAACCATCAGACCGCGTTGTATAACTCTGGTGCACCAGCTGGGTTTTGGAATAAGCTGTTGCGCTATAACGAAGCTATAACGAAGTTGTACAGTCTTCGCTGTATATATATATATATATATATATATATATATATATATATATATATATATATATATATATATTCCTATGAGTCCACGGGGGAAAATGAAACACGATAAGTTGCCAAGTGCACTTTCGTGTCATAATCACATCATCATCAGGGGAGACACAAGAGAGAAATATAACAGTCAGTTGATATACATCGAAGTGACGAAACTAGGACGCCATTTGGTTAACATGTGGTTGTTATGTTTCTCTCTTGTGTCTCCCCTGATGATGTGATTATGACACGAAAGTGCACTTGGGAACTTATCCTGTTTCATCTTCCCCCGTGGACTCATAGGAATATACTTGATCATGCACAAAATTGTGATCCTTTCCACTACATATATATATATATATATATATATATATATATATATATATATATATATATATATATATTTTTTTTTTTTTTTTTTTTTTTTTTTTTTTTTATACTTTGTCGCTGTCTCCCGCGTTTGCGAGGTAGCGCAAGGAAACAGACGAAAGAAATGGCCCAACCCCCCCCCCATACACATGTACATACACACGTCCAGACACGCAAATATACATACCTACACAGCTTTCCATGGTTTACCCCAGACGCTTCACATGCCTTGCTTCAATCCACTGACAGCACGTCAACCCCTGTATACCACATGACTCCAATTCACTCTATTTCTTGCCCTCCTTTCACCCTCCTGCATGTTCAGGCCCCGATCACACAAAATCTTTTTCACTCCATCTTTCCACCTCCAATTTGGTCTCCCTCTTCTCCTCGTTCCCTCCACCTCCGACACATATATCCTCTTGGTCAATCTCTCCTCACTCATTCTCTCCATGTGCCCAAACCATTTCAAAACACCCTCTTCTGCTCTCTCGACCACGCTCTTTTTATTTCCACACATCTCTCTTACCCTTACGTTACTTACTCGATCAAACCACCTCACACCACACATTGTCCTCAAACATCTCATTTCCAGCACATCCATCCTCCTGCGCACATCTCTATCCATAGCCCACGCCTCGCAACCATACAGCATTGTTGGAACCACTATTCCCTCAAACATACCCATTTTTGATTTCCGAGATAATGTTCTCGACTTCCACACATTTTTCAAGGCTCCCAAAATTTTCGCCCCCTCCCCCACCCTATGATCCACTTCCGCTTCCATGGTTCCATCCGCTGACAGATCCACTCCCAGATATCTAAAACACTTCACTTCCTCCAGTTTTTCTCCATTCAAACTCACCTCCCAATTGACTTGACCCTCACCCCTACTGTACCTAATAACCTTGCTCTTATTCACATTTACTCTCAACTTTCTTCTTCCACACACTTTACCAAACTCAGTCACCAGCTTCTGCAGTTTCTCACATGAATCAGCCACCAGCGCTGTATCATCAGCGAACAACAATTGACTCACTTCCCAAGCTCTCTCATCCCCAACAGACTTCATACTTGCCCCTCTTTCCAGGACTCTTGCATTTACCTCCTTTACAACCCCATCCATAAACAAATTAAACAACCATGGAGACATCACACACCCCTGCCGCAAACCTACATTCACTGAGAACCAATCACTTTCCTCTCTTCCTACACGTACACATGCCTTACATATTTGTCTCTTTCTAGCGTTACCTCGTAAGCGATGGAAACGGCGATCTGATAGCCTAGTCTTGCGTACCCAACTTCTTCGTCAATGGTATCGGTTCGAATCCTGCTGTCAGAGGGCATTATGTGATAAATCATTTATTATATGATAAATCATTTATTATGTTATGGGATTTGCTTCGGGCTATTGTCCATGAGCTGCCAATGTTGTACAACATACAACCCTAAATCACAACTTAACGACCAATTTGAGATCTTAGTGTGAGAGGGAATTACAGTTGTTAATAGAAAATGGGAGACGTGGGGCTCATATTGGTGCAATTCGAATAGCCACCCCTTCACAACTGGTCGCTTTGAAAGGAAAACGGGAAGTTGGGGGGAGGGAGGGAGAAGAAAACGGAAACTGGGAGGGTGGGGTTTATGGGAAGTGGGGTAGAAAACGGAAACTGGGTGTGGTAGAAAACGGAAACTGGGTGTGGGGGTTGTTTATATAGGGGAGACTTAACTCAACCACCTGTCTAATTAGACAGGTGGTTAACGAGACCCATGGAGTTTCTAACCACCTGTCTAATTAGACAGGTGGTTAACTAGACCCATGGAGTTTCTAATGGGTAATTAAGAGATCACAAACACTTAGTGTGATTAAAAGACTTAGATAAAAGAGGACGATTTATGCACACAATGTCGTAGAGTTTATGGATGAATGCCGAGAGGGGGAAGACAGTGCTAAGTGGCCACTGCTTAAGGCCGACGGTGACATTATTAATGTGTGGCAATGATATGATAACGCCCCCCCTCTACCCCCTCTCCAGCTCCCGTTTTCTGTCATTGTGAAACAGGTTGGGTTGAGGAGGATCTTGTGTGCGTTCGACATTTTCTTTCATTTTCTCTCTCTTTTTTTCCGTGGAGAGAGAGAGAGAGAGAGAGAGAGAGAGAGAGAGAGAGAGAGAGAGAGAGAGAGAGAGAGAGAGCAGCAGCAACAGAAGTCAGAACGGCGCAACAGACGCAACAACAACAACAAAAAACGGGAGCAACAGAGACGAGGAGGAAGGTGATGGGGGAAGGGGACACATCACAACACAACGGGAGCAACAGAGACGAGGTAGATGTTGATGGGGGAAGGGGACACATCACAACACAAACGGGAGCAACAGAGACGAGGAGGAAGGTGATGGGGGAAGGGGACACATCACAACACAAACGGGAACAACAGAGACGAGGAAGGTGATGGAGGAAGGGGGACACATCACAACACAACGGGAGCAACAGAGACGAGGAAGGTGATGGGGGAAGGGGACACATCACAATACAAACGGGAACAACAGAGACGAGGAAGGTGGTGATGGGGGAAGGGGGACACATCACAACACAACGGGAGCAACAGAGACGAAGAGGAAGGTGATGGGGGAAGGGGACACATCACAACACAAACGGGAGCAACAGAGACGAGGAAGGCCACAACAGTACACTCACCTACAACATCTTTGACAGTGGCGCGCTCGCTACATGTGAGGAAGTGGTTGTAGAAGCTGACCATCACAACCCCGCCGTTGATAGCCTGACGGAGTAACAACAGTGTAGTCTCAGTGGGTTGTGAGAATACAACAGTGTGGTCTCAGTGGGTTGTGAGAATACAACAGTGTAGTCTCAGTGGGTTGTGAGAATACAACAGTGTGGTCTCAGTGGGTTGTGTATGCCTCGTGTGTTCATCGAGTGTATGTCTCGTGCGTGGTACGTCTCATCAGAAGACGTACCACTCTCCCTCCCTCCCTCCTTCCCTTTCTCCCTCCCTCCCTCCCTCAGGAGACGCACCCCTCTCCCTCCCTCCCTCCCTCCCTCCCTCCCTCCCTCCCTCCCTCCCTCCCTCCCTCCCTCCCTCCCTCCTTCCCTCCCTCCCTCCCTCAGGAGACGCACCACTCTCCCTCCCTCCCTCCCTCCCTCCCTCAGGAGACGCACCACTCTCCCTCCCTCCCTCCCTCCCTCAGGAGACGCACCACTCTCCCTCCCTCCCTCCCTCAGGAGACGCACCACTCTCCCTCCCTCCCTCCCTCAGTAGACGTACCACCTTCCTAAGGACGTCGTCTGGTACGTTCCTGGGGTTTCTGCAGAGCGCGTAGACGGAGGAGTGGCTGAAGATGACGGGTGCGCGAGACGCATCCAGCGCTGCCTTCATCGTGGCCTGAGAGACATGTGAGAGATCCACCAGCAGACCCAACCTGTTCATCTCTCTCACAACAGCCTGGTGGGGGAGAGATGGGAGAGATGTGTGAGAGATGGGAGAGTTAGCCCCAGCTGGTTCATCCCTCTCACTACCGCCTGGGTGAGAGAGATGTGAGAGATAGCCCCAGCTGGTTCATCTCTCTCACAACAGCCTGGTGGGGGAGAGATGTGTGAGATGGGAGAGATAGCCCCAGCTGGTTCATCTGTCTCACTACCGTCTGAGGGAGAGATGTGAGAGAGACACCCCCCCTCTCAAGCAGCACCAGCTGGTACACCTCTGGAAGAGGGTGTGTGTTCCAGGCTCAGCTGGAAATGCCCCAGCTGGTACACCTCTGGAAGAGGGTGTGTGTTCCAGGCTCAGCTGGAAATGCCCCAGCTGGTACACCTCTGGAAGAGGGTGTGTGTTCCAGGCTCAGCTGGAATGCCCCAGCTGGTACACCTCTGGAAGAGAGGGTGTGTGTTCCAGGCTCAGCTGGAATGCCCCAGCTGGTACACCTCTGGAAGAGAGGGTGTGTGTTCCAGGCTCAGCTGGAATGCCCCAGCTGGTACACCTCTGGAAGAGGGTGTGTGTTCCAGGCTCAGCTGGAATGCCCCAGCTGGTACACCTCTGGAAGAGGGTGTGTGTTCCAGGCTCAGCTGGAAATGCCCCAGCTGGTGCACCTCTGGAAGAGGGTGTGTGTTCCAGGCTCAGCTGGAATGCCCCAGCTGGTGCACCTCTGGAAGAGAGGGTGTGTTCCAGGCTCAGCTGGAAATGCCCCAGCTGGTGCACCTCTGGAAGACTGGACTAGTCGAGTGCTCGTCGCTTTGTGTCCAGTCATCCCAAGATGATGTCCCAGGGAGTGGGACATGTCCCAGGGAGTGGGACATGTCCCAGGGAGTGGGACATGTCCCCCATCCCTAACAGGCCTAGTGAGGCTGCCTGGGATGTCCCGGGATGTCCCGGGATGTCCATGTCCCGGGATGTGGTCTTCACTCACACGAAGGTGTTGGTCACTGTGTGTCGTCCAGGATCACTCTCACTCACCATCCTGCCACTCTCACTCACCATCCTGCCACTCTCACTCACCATCCTGCCACTCTCACTCACCATCCTGCCACTCTCACTCACCATCCTGCCACTCTCACTCACCATTCTGCCACTCTCACTCACCATCCTGCCACTCTCACTCACCATCCTGCCACTCTCACTCACCATCCTGCCACTCTCACTCACCATCCTGCCACTCTCACTCACCATCCTGCCACTCTCACTCACCATCCTGCCACTCTCACTCACCATCCTATCACTCTCACTCACCATCCTGCCACTCTCACTCACCATCCTGCCACTCTCACTCACCATCCTGCCACTCTCACTCACCATCCTGCCACTCTCACTCACCATCCTGCCACTCTCACTCACCATCCTGCCACTCTCACTCACCATCCTATCACTCTCACTCACCATCCTGCCACTCTCACTCACCATCCTGCCACTCTCACTCACCATCCTGCCACTCTCACTCACCATCCTGCCACTCTCACTCACCATTCTGCCACTCTCACTCACCATCCTGCCACTCTCACTCACCATCCTGCCACTCTCACTCACCATCCTACCACTCTCACTCACCATCCTGCCACTCTCCCTCACCATCCTGCCACTCTCCCTCGCTATTCTGCTACTCTCCCTCACCATCCTGCTACTCTCCCTCACCATCCTGCCCCTCTCCCTCACTTGTGAGTGTCCAGGACGTGGGAGAGGACGTGGCTCGTCGTCCACTCTGCTTTAAGACACACGACTTTGGATGAGTGGGGAGGGGCGCCAGGGAGACCCCCCCCCCCCCCTTATTCATCTCAGGGAGACGCCAAGGGAGAAGAGGAAGAGGAGGGGAGGAAGAGGAGGGGAGGAAGAGGAGGGGAGGAAGAGGAGGAGAGGGAAGAGGAGGAGAGGGAAGAGGAGATGGATGGAAGAGGAAGAGAATGATTCTGATGACGAGAAAGGGAACCTTGGTGTGGAATGTGGAATGTGGAAACTTACCAGGAATACCCAAGTCTGCCTCTAAAGAAAATGGGTGTCCTGTTTAGACGCTGAAAATTTCCCGTTTTTTTTTTTTTTCTTTTTCTTCCTCTGAACAATTATGTTTCCATTCAGAGCAAGGACTCTTCCGTCCTTGTATGGAGTACTGCCCTCACATCTGGGGTGGTTCTAACTCTACATAGTCGACATAGGCAGAGTCCAATGTACTCCAACCCATCAACTCTCCTTGTTTGATCCATTCCGTCATGTAATTACTGTACGGGCCGTTGGTAATTGAAGGGAAGGGTCGCTACGATGTCTGTCTTTTCCCTTACAGGGCTAAACTTTGGAACTCTTTGCCTTCTTGTGTCTTTTTCCTTCCATCTTACCACACACAAAAAAGGACTTTAACAGATTTTATATTATCCTTCAAGACTTATACACTCAATTTTCTTCCCTTTTCCTTCCTTTCATTTCTGTATCTGGTCATTCCATTTAAGCCCCCCTTCCCCCTTCCCCCTTCCCCCTTCCTCCAAACGAGACTGTTGTCCATGATTGGAACTTGGAGTATGGTAAACAATGGGAGGGTCAGCTTCTTCTGTGAAAAGAGGCGAGGTAGCTTGTATGTGTGTGTGTGTGTGTGTGTGTGTGTGTGTGTGTAGTGGAGCGTTGTGATAATGCAACAAGATTAAGTCACTGGCTTAAGATATCCATTAAGTTCAAACCGTTTTCTATGAATGAAGTGTGTCCATATCCCGTGTTCTGTATTAAGACATCGGATTTCTTTCGTGTTGAGCCCAACCTTCGTGCTGACTTCGTGGTAGCATTGATGGGAAGAGACTTAAAGATATTAGATTCCAATCACATTGGACACAAGACATCTGTTCATCATCAACACACAGACGTACATAACCCCCCACCACCGCCATACAGCTCTTTGATGGCCGGCCAATTGGACGTGATGCCGTTTTAGGACAGATTGGACTCGTCCCTCCACAAGCTAACGAGTTCGCCATTTCTGGACAGGAGGAACGCGTCACTGACCCACCCAGACCTGGTTCACGAAGGTCAGAGAGGATCAGACGAGGCTAACCTCACCTCATCTTCACATCTGGACAATAATCGTCTCGCTTCACCTAACTTTGTGTATTTCGTGATGGACATATTATCCCTCCCATGTTTAATGTTTTTTCTCGTTTTTCCCTTATTTTGACCTGTTTATTTATGTTTTGTTTGCGTTTTACATATCCAAGTTTTGGGACGACCTTTTTTTTTCTTCTCATTTTTGTAGATTCCTTATGATGCCTTAGTGAAGGCGAAAATTTCGATTGAAATAGAATGGAGAGCTATGGACAATTGGTGTTTGTGTAATGACTTTATGATAGAATAATACTGAGAGAAAATCGATAACATAAGAAAAAAATATCAATAACGTAAGAAAGTGAGAATAAGTTTATAATTTGGAATCATCAAAGGGTGAAAGTAAGCTTAAGATAATTATGTAATCATCAAAGGGTGAAAGTAAGCTTAAGATAATTATGAAATCATCAAAGGGTGAAAATAGCTTAAGATAATTATGTAATCATTAAAGGGTGAAGGTAAGCTTATGATAATTATGTAAACATAAAAGGTGAAATTAAGCTTAAGATAATTATGTAATCATTAAATGGGGAAATTAAGCTGAAGATAATTATGTAATCATTAAAGGTTGAAATTAAGCTTAAGATAATTATGTAATCATTAAAGGGTGAAATTAAGCTTAAGATAATTATGTAATCATTAAATGGCGGAAGTAAGCTTACGATAATTATGTAATAAAGGGTGAAATTAAGCTTAAGATAATTATGTAATCATTAAAGAGTGAAATTAAGCTTAAGATGATTATATAATCATTAAAGAGTGAAATTAAGCTTAAGATAATTATATAATCATTAAAGAATGAAATTAAACTTAAGATAATTATATAATCATTAAAGAGTGAAATTAAGCTTAAGATAATTATATAATCATTAAGGAGTGAAATTACGCTTAAGGTAATTATGTAATCATCAAAGAATAGACATGAATTATATAGTATCAATAGATGAAATATAAGTGAATCTTGGCTTCTCTGATCACGTCATCACAGATGACATCCTGTGGAAAATAGACAGCCACTGAAGTCAGTGGAAGATACGTCACCTTCTGGATTATATGGGGGGTAAGGGGGGGTGATGGATGACGTCAGGTGATGGGTGACGTCGGCTAGTGGATGAGGGGAAACTGGTTGATGATGTCAGCTGCCGAGTGATAAGAACTGGTAGATGATGTCATTTGATAGGTGATATCACTTGACAGATACGCTTAAGCTGGAAGCTGACTGACATCAATCTGTGGATGTCTCTTAGTGTATTGCATGATGGATGATGTCATCTTGTGGTGTCTGTAAGCCGGGCGATGATGCTCGTTAATGTCACCTGGGTGATGTCATTTGCGTGATGTCACTTGGGTGACGTCATTTGGGTGATATCACTTGGATGATGTCACTTGGGTGATGTTACTTGGGTGAAGTCACCTGGATGATGTCACTTGGGTGATGTAATTACGGGTGATATCACTCGGGTGATGTCACCTGGGTAATGTCACCTGGGTGATGTCACTTGGATGATGTCGCTTGGGTGATGTCATCTGGGTGATATCACCTGGGTGATGTCACTTGGGTGATCAGATAACATCACCTATTGGGATGAAGTCATGATGTCACTGGCTAGATTACCCAATTGGCGAATGATATTAACAAAGAAATGACATCACTAGCATGACATCAGGGACTCATCTACTGTGTAACATCAGATGTCAGATGACATCCCCAGCATGACATCAGGGACTCATCTAATGTATAACATCAGATGTCAGATGACAGATGACATCACCAGCATGACATCAGGGACTCATCTACTGTATAACATCAGATGTCAGATGACATCACCTGCGGATGATGTCAGGGGATGAGTGGATGAATCAGTGGCGCTCATACGATACTCACCTTGCCGAAGCGGGTGAGTCCTTTGGGTGAGTCTGGGTCATCCATGTCTGCTTCGCTGGCCCTGGCGCACTCAGCCCTGGAGAGCAAGACGCATTTTAGTGCACAGTACTCACCGAGGAAGTACTCAATTAAAACGAATGTACTCAGATAATGTACTCAGAGGATGAATGATGAGTTATTATGTACTCAGTGTACTCAAAGGATGAATAATGAGGTCAAATGTACTCAGATAATGTACTCAGAGGATGAATGATGAGTTATTATGTACTCAGTGTACTCAAAGGATTAATAATGAGTTCATATGTACTCAGTGTGCTCAAAGGATGAATAATGAGTTTGAATGTACTCAGATAATGTACTCAAAGGATGAATAATGAGTTATTATGTACTCAGTGTACTCAAAGGATGAATAATGAGTTCATATGTACTCAGTGTGCTCAAAGGATGAATAATGAGTTTGAATGTACTCAGATAATGTACTCAAAGGATGAATAATGAGTTATTATGTACTCAGTGTACTCAAAGGATGAATAATGAGTTTGAATGTACTCAGTGTACTCAAAGGATGAATAATGAGTTCAAATGTACTCAGATAATGTACTCAAAGGATAAATAATGAGTTCAAATGTACTCAAGTGTACTCAAAGGATGAATAATGAGTTCAAATGTACTCAGACAATGTACTCAAAGGATCAGTACTGAGTTCAAAATGTCCACAGGTCAAATTGAAGATTTTCCAAACGGACGCAAGACGCGTCGAAGGTAATTCAAATCAAAACAGACAATTCTGATGTACTAAGTTCATTCGCAGATTCTTATCTGTGCAAAATACAGGCAAATATGACCTTAAGTTCATAGATCACTTTGAACTTTTCCATTTGATTACTTACTAAGGGCTCGAACCCAGGACCTTTCCATTGTGGTCGGGAACGCAAAGGTCCTGGGTTCGAGTCCTGGCTTTTGGAGGAGGGTATTATGTGTTTTATGAAACTGGAACTCACCAGGGTGTGCTGCAGGTGTGGGTCAAGGTCAGGTAGCGAACACCTAGGTCTCGCAGTGCACGCAGAACGCCCAGGGAGTTCTGAATGGCGTGGCCACCTTCCACGCCAATCAGACTGGCTATGCGTCCTTCCCTGAACGCTGCTTCAAGCTCTGATGGGCAGACGAAATGGAATCAGGGCGTGGTTCACTACCCATCAATTGTGATGTACTGTCTGGTCGTATATGGTCGACACATCTGTCTGGTCGTATATGGTCGGCACATCTGTCTGGTCGTACATGGTCGACACATATGTCTGGTCGTATATGGTCGGCACATCTTTCTGGTCGTATATGGTCGACACATCTGTCTGGTCGTATATGGTCGACACATCTGTCTGGTCGTATATGGTCGACACATCTGTCTGGTCGTATATGGTCGACACATCTGTCTGGTCGTATATGGTAGACACATCTGTCTTATATCGTCTGGTCGTATATGGTCGACACATCTGTCTGGTCGTATATGGTCGACACATCTGTCTTATATCGTCTGGTCGTATATGGTCGACACATCTGTCTTGTATCCTCTGGTCGTATGGTCAACACATCTGACTGGTCGTATATGGTCGACACATCTGTCTGGTCGCATATGGTCGGCACATCTGTCTTATATCCTCTGGTCGTATATGGTCGACACATCTGTCTGGTCGTATATGGTCGACACATCTGTCTTATATCGTCTGGTCGTATATGGTCGACACATCTGTCTTGTATCCTCTGGTCGTATGGTCAACACATCTGTCTGGTCGTATATGGTCGACACATCTGTCTGGTCGTATATGGTCGACACATCTGTCTTATATCCTCTGGTCGTATATGGTCGACACATCAACCAGCTGCCAAACAGATCAGCCAAGGAGGAGATGGCATGAAAAAAATATCTACCAGAAGCTACATCAAGTCTGCCAGTGAACCACTGGTTAGACTTTGGAAATGGCCACTGGTGAAGAGTGGCTGGGTGTACCTCAAACCTCAGAGTGTATTTGATATTCCATTCACCAGAATGTGATAATTACACTGATTACTTTATAAATATAATTACCTTTTAATGATTACTTAATGTATACAGTAATCGTTTGTTGAGAATCATTCAGTAATGAGGGCAACTATAAAATTTCGAGACACCAATCTCCAACCCCGTGTCATGTGAGTGTTACTAATACTATGATCATAAAACCTGCCACCAGGGAAAAAGGCAGTGTGGGGTCTATGATCATAAAACCTGCCACCAGGGAAAAAGGCAGTGTGGGGTCTATGATCATAAAACCTGCCACTAGGGAAAAAGGCAGTGTGGGATCTATGATCATAAAACCTGCCACCAGGGAAAAAGGCAGTGTGGGGTCTATGATCATAAAACCTGCCACCAGGGAAAAAGGCAGTGTGGGGTCTATCATCATAAAACCTGCCACTAGGGAAAAAGGCAGTGTGGGGTCTATGATCATAAAACCTGCCACTAGGGAAAAGGCAGTATGGGGTCTATGATCATAAAACCTGCCACCAGGGGAAAAGGCAGTGTGGTATCTATGATCATAAAACCTGCCACTAGGGAAAAAGGCAGTGTGGGGTCTATGATCATAAAACCTGCCACTAGGGAAAAAGGCAGTGTGGGGTCTATGATCATAAAACCTGCCATCAGGGGAAAAGGCAGTGTGGGGTCTATGATCATAAAACCTGCCACCAGAGAAAAAGGCAGTGTGGGGTCTATTATCATAAAACCTGCCACCAGGGAAAAAGGCAGTGTGGGGTCTATGATCATAAAACCTGCCACCAGGGAAAAAGGCAGTTTGGGGTCTATCATCATAAAACCTGCCACTAGGGAAAAAGGCAGTGTGGGGCCTATGATCATAAAACTTGCCACCAGAGAAAAAGGCAGTGTGGGGTCTATCATCATAAAACCTGCCACCAGGGAAAAAGGCAGTGTGGGGTCTATGATCATAAAACCTGCCACTAGGGAAAAAGGCAGTGTGGGGTCTATGATCATAAAACCTGCCATCAGGGAAAAGGCAGTGTGGGGTCTATCATCATAAAACCTGCCACCAGGGAAAAAGGCAGTGTGGGGTCTATGATCATAAAACCTGCCACCAGGGAAAAAGGCAGTGTGGGGTCTATCATCATAAAACCTGCCACCAGGGAAAAAGGCAGTGTGGGGTCTATCATCATAAAACCTGCCACCAGGGAAAAAGGCAGTGTGGGGTCTATGATCATAAAACCTGCCACTAGGGAAAAAGGCAGTGTGGGGATCTATGATCATAAAACCTGCCACTAGGGAAAAATGCAGTGTGGGGTCTATGATCATAAAACCTGCCACCAGGGAAAAAGGCAGTGTGGGGTCTATGATCATAAAACCTGCCACTAGGGAAAAAGGCAGTGTGGGGTCTATGATCATAAAACCTTTCACTAGGGAAAAAGGCAGTGTGGGGTCTATGATCATAAAACCTGCCACTAGGGAAAAAGGCAGTGTGGGGTCTATGATCATAAAACCTGCCACTAGGGAAAAAGGCAGTGTGGTATCTATGATCATAAAACCTGCCACTAGGGAAAAAGGCAGTGTGGGGTCTATGATCATAAAACCTGCCACTAGGGAAAAAGGCAGTGTGGGATCTATGATTATAAAACCTGCCACTAGGGAAAAAGGGAGTGTGGGGTCTATTATCATAAAACCTGCCACCAGGGAAAAAGGCAGTGTGGGGTCTATGATCATAAAACCTGCCACTAGGGAAAAAGGCAGTGTGGGGTCTATGATCATAAAACCTGCCACTAGGGAAAAAGGCAGTGTGGGGTCTATCATCATAAAACCTGCCACCAGGGTAAAAGGCAGTGTGGGGTCTATGATCATAAAACCTGCCACTAGGGTAAAAGGCAGTGTGGGGTCTATGATCATAAAACCTGCCACTAGGGTCAAAGGCAGTGTGGGGTCTATGATCATAAAACCTGCCACTAGGGAAAAAGGCAGTGTGGGATCTATGATCATAAAACCTGCCACTAGGGAAAAAGGCAGTGTGGGGTCTATGATCATAAAACCTGCCACTAGGGTAAAAGGCAGTGTGGGGTCTATGATCATAAAACCTGCCACTAGGGAAAAAGGCAGTGTGGGATCTATGATCATAAAACCTGCCACTAGGGAAAAAGGCAGTGTGGGGTCTATGATCATAAAACCTGCCACTAGGGTAAAAGGCAGTGTGGGATCTATGATCATAAAACCTGCCACTAGGGAAAAAGGCAGTGTGGGATCTATGATCATAAAACCTGCCACTAGGGAAAAAGGCAGTGTGGGATCTATGATCATAAAACCTGCCACTAGGGAAAAAGGCAGTGTGGGGTCTATGATCATAAAACCTGCCACTAGGGTAAAAGGCAGTGTGGGGTCTATGATCATAAAACCTGCCACTAGGGTAAAAGGCAGTGTGGGATCGCTGGGAGAAGCGGTCCACACAGAAGTCCAAACGCAATCGTGAAAGACAACCTTGGGATTGGGGGCGTAGTGTAATCACCGGGGTTAATCGCTTGTTTGCGCAGCCTGATTGATGATGTGGGTCGAACACCGGACCTTGTATTCCCCCCACAGGCCCCCCACACACAGTCCCCCCCACTCCCACAGACCCTCCGTTCATGAGACCCTCCCACACCGTGTGTCAACGCCCTCTGCTCTCTCCTGGGACATGGAAACCCCATGACATATGTACGCCAAGGGGAGGTTCGTGGGACACGAACCAGGGATAGTGCTGGGATGGTTTGGGACAGGGATAGTGTTGGGATGGTTTGGGACAGGGATAGCAGCCAGTGAGGGGCGCGGGAGGTCCCCAAATATCCCGGAATGTAACAGGTGGTTTGATCCAGATAACAATGCAATATGGTCTCTGGGAGCCAACCATGAATGAACTTATGCCACGCCTCTCATCCCTGTATTGTAGTGGTAAGGTTAACTGCCAGTTAGTCGAACAAGACGCTCGTGTGTCAACCCTCGTAGACTTGAACTCCCTAAGGGCAGTGAGGGAAGGCCCTTGGCGTGGCAGTGATAAAGCTAAGGCCAGCCCTTAGCGTCTAAGGTGGGTCGGTGTGATGAAGGAACACGAATTCATGCAAACCTTTGACCTCTGAACAATTATTGCCCCCATTTCGCTGCTTTCTTGTTCATCTTCCTGTCTATATTTCCCCTTTTATAGAATCTATAGCGATCCTTCCCACCTTAAGACTTGGCCAGAAAACCCCCCCACACTTCACCAACCCCCCCACACTTCACCAACCCCCCCACACTTCACCAAACCCTGGCGAACAGTATAGAAAATCCATATTTCCCCCACACACCACCTCATCTCCCCACACACATGAAACCCGTCTTAACTAACACAGTGGCTTCCTCTCTCTCTCACACAACACACAGATATACTGATGAAACACTCGTGAACAATGGACTCTAAATTGAACACTTCCTTTGAACAGGCAAGACTTCAAAAACCACTTAAATTAATGAGAGGATCTTCCTTCTGAGCTTACGTCTCACATAGTTTCAAACCTTCTCATAAAATACTTTAACCTTTACATACTTTTAGTTACGCACTCCCCTAACCCTTCAAACCCACCTAAATGGACTTCCTCTCCTTCCCCAAATTTCTGCCGTCTTTGGCGTCCAAACTCTTTGGACATTTTACTCCGCAATAGAATCAACATGAACACCTCACTCTTATCCACCGAACATGGGTTCCAGACCCAATCCTTCCACCTTAACTCCACACAGATCCCCCAGTGGCACACGTCCGAAATGGCCTTAACCAACCACAGCCCCCTTCCCGCACACTTCCAGTCACAATAACCATTAACAAAGCATTTGACACTGACACCCGACGCAGTGTCGCATAACATGTCCCGAACACCACTTTCCACCACCGTGACATGAATTACCTGGTCCATCCACTTCACGGCCGGCGGGGGGGGGGGGGGGGGGGGGGGTCACTCATAAAGGCTTCGTTAGGAAACATAAACAAACACTTGACACTGGACTACCCCCAGTGAACCGTGCTGTCGCCAACGCTGTTCTTCCACGACCCTCCACCACCTCTCGAACACCATAGTGTGGAAGTCCCCTCACCCGAGATGACATCCTCGCGTGACATCACCTCGTTAGACGTTACCCAGGCGAGGTCAAGCATCCTAAACTAGCCTCGCTTGTCTAACCACCCAAAGGCAATTAGAATCAAGTTTAAGACCAGATGAAACGGAGCATTTAACAGTCGCCAGCTGACTGCGAAGCACAAACATTCAAGTTAATGTTGTGGGTGTGTGTGTGTGTGTGTGTGTGTGTGTGTGTGTGTGTGTGTGTGTGTGTGTGTGTGTGCGTCTCATAAACATGAATATATGCATGATGTCTCTACTCCTATGTATGATATGCACACACACACACACACACACACACACACACACCAGTGTGAGCCAGGTGGCTTGATGGAGGTGGTGCTGTCACAGCTGGTTCTGGCTCAGGTGGTGCCGTCACAGCTGCTTCTGGCACAGGTGGTATTGTCACAGCTGGTTCTGGCACAGGTGGTATTGTCACAGCTGGTTCTGGCATAGGTAGTATTGTCACAGCTGGTTCTGGCTCAGGTAGTATTGTCACAGCTGGCTCTGACACAGGTAGTACTGTCACAGCTGGTTCTGGCTCACGTGGTGCTGTCACAGCTGGCTCTGGCACAGGAAGTAATGTCACAGCTGGTTCTGGCACAGGTAGCATTGATACAACTGGTTCTGGCACAGCTGGCACACGTAGTGCTGCTACAGGTGGCACTGGCACTGTTGGTTTAGCCACAGCCAATACTGGCACAGCTGGCATTTTGGCAGATGGCGCCGGGCAGCTGGTGTTAGCGTCGTCACTTTCGGGTCCTTGTGCTGAGCCAGGTGGTGCGGGGCGGAGGGTGCACAGCCAACCTGGCACTGGGACAGCTGGTGTTGACCCACCTGTTCCTGGGGACAGCTGGTGTTGACCCACCTGTTCCTGGGGACAGCTGGTGTTGACCCACCTGTTTCTGGGGACAGCTGGTGTTGACCCACCTGTTCCTGGGGACAGCTGGTGTTGACCCACCTGTTCCTGGGACAGCTGGTGTTGACCCACCTGTTTCTGGGACAGCTGGTGTTGACCCACCTGTTTCTGGGGACAGCTGGTGTTGACCCACCTGTTCCTGGGACAGCTGGTGTTGACCCACCTGTTCCTGGGGACAGCTGGTGTTGACCCACCTGTTCCTGGGGACAGCTGGTGTTGACCCACCTGTTCCTGGGACAGCTGGTGTTGACCCACCTGTTCCTGGGGACAGCTGGTGTTGACCCACCTGTTTCTGGGACAGCTGGTGTTGACCCACCTGTTCCTTGGACAGCTGGTGTTGACCCACCTGTTCCTGGGACAGCTGGTGTTGACCCACCTGTTCCTGGGACAGCTGGTGTTGACCCACCTGTTCCTGGGACAGCTGGTGTTGACCCACCTGTTCCTGGGACAGCTGGTGTTGACCCACCTGTTCCTGGGGACAGCTGGTGTTGACCCACCTGTTCCTGGGGACAGCTGGTGTTGACCCACCTGTTCCTGGGGACAGCTGGTGTTGACCCACCTGTTCCTGGGGACAGCTGGTGTTGACCCACCTGTTCCTGGGACAGCTGGTGTTGACCCACCTGTTCCTGGGGACAGCTGGTGTTGACCCACCTGTTCCTGGGGACAGCTGGTGTTGACCCACCTGTTCCTGGGACAGCTGGTGTTGACCCATCTGTTCCTGGGACAGCTGGTGTTGACCCACCTGTTCCTGGGGACAGCTGGTGTTGACCCACCTGTTCCTGGGGACAGCTGGTGTTGACCCACCTGTTCCTGGGACAGCTGGTGTTGACCCACCTGTTCCTGGGACAGCTGGTGTTGACCCACCTGTTCCTGGGGACAGCTGGTGTTGACCCACCTGTTCCTGGGGACAGCTGGTGTTGACCCACCTGTTCCTGGGGACAGCTGGTGTTGACCCACCTGTTCCTGGGGACAGCTGGTGTTGACCCACCTGTTCCTGGGGACAGCTGGTGTTGACCCACCTGTTTCTGGGACAGCTGGTGTTGACCCACCTGTTCCTGGGACAGCTGGTGTTGACCCACCTGTTCCTGGGGACAGCTGGTGTTGACCCATCTGTTCCTGGGACAGCTGGTGTTGACCCACCTGTTCCTGACACAGCTGGTGTTGACCCACCTGTTCCTGGGACAGCTGGTGTTGACCCATCTGTTCCTGGGACAGCTGGTGTTGACCCACCTGTTCCTGGGGACAGCTGGTGTTGACCCACCTGTTCCTGGGACAGCTGGTGTTGACCCACCTGTTCCTGGGACAGCTGGTGTTGACCCACCTGTTCCTGGGACAGCTGGTGTTGACCCACCTGTTCCTGGGACAGCTGGTGTTGACCCACCTGTTCCTGGGACAGCTGGTGTTGACCCACCTGTTCCTGGGACAGCTGGTGTTGACCCACCTGTTCCTGGGACAGCTGGTGTTGACCCACCTGTTCCTGGGGACAGCTGGTGTTGACCCACCTGTTCCTGGGACAGCTGGTGTTGACCCACCTGTTCCTGGGACAGCTGGTGTTGACCCACCTGTTCCTGGGGACAGCTGGTGTTGACCCACCTGTTCCTGGGACAGCTGGTGTTGACCCACCTGTTCCTGGGACAGCTGGTGAAGTTAAGGAAAGTTATGTCGATTTTAGAAAAGCAGTGGACGAAAAGAGGAAGCAAACAGAAAATGGGAATAGCTGGGAGACATGTTAAGACCTGGTGACCTGCTTCTACAGTGGTTAGGGGCTGACCTGGTGATCTTCTACAGTGGTTAGGGGCTCACCTGGTGACCTACAGTGGTTGGAGGCTGACCTGGTGACCTCCTACAGTGGTTAGGGGCTGAGCTGGTGACCTGCTTCCACAGTGGTTAGGGGCTGAGCTGGTGACCTTCTACAGTGGTTAGAGGCTGACCTAGTGACCTGCTTCTACAGTGGTTAGGGGCTGAGCTGGTGACCTTCTACAGTGGTTAGAGGCTGACCTGGTGACCTTCTACAGTGGTTAGGGGCTGACCTGGTGACCTGCTTCTACAGTGGTTAGGAGCTGACCTGGTGAGCTTCTACAGTGGTTAGGGGCTCACCTGGTGACCTACAGTGGTTGGAGGCTGACCTGGTGACCTTCTACAGTGGTTAGGGGCTGACCTAGTGACCTGCTTTTACAGTGGTTAGGGGCTGACCTGGTGACCTGCTTCTACAGTGATTAGGGACTGACCTGGTGACCTGGTTCAACAGTGGTTAGAGGCTGGCCTGGTGACCTGCTTCTACAGTGGTTAGAGGCTGACCTGGTGACCTGCTTCTACAATGGTTGGGCACTGCCTTGGTGACCTGCTTCTACAGTGGTTAGGGGCTGACCTGGTGACCTGGTTCAACAGTGGTTAGAGGCTGACCTGGTGACCTGCTTCTACAGTGGTTAGGGGCTGACCTGGTGACCTACTTCTACAGTGGTTAGGGACTGACCTGGTGACCTGGTTCAACAGTGGTTAGAGGCTGACCTGGTGACCTGCTTCTACAGTGGTTAGGGGCTGATTTGGTGATCTTGTTCAACAGTGGCAGGAGACTGACCTGGTGATCTGATTCAACAGTGGTAGGAGACTGACCTGGTGACCTGCTTCAACAGTGGCAGGAGGAGACTGACCTGGTGACCTGGTTCAGCAGTGGCAGGAGGAGACTGACCTGGTGACCTGCTTCAACGATGGCAAGAGACTGACCTGGTGACCTGCTTCAACAGTGGCAGGAGGAGACTGACCTGGTGACCTGCTTCAACAGTGGCAGGAGGAGACTGACCTGGTGACTTGCTTCAACAGTGGCAGGAGGAGACTGACCTGGTGACCTGGTTCAACAGTGGCAGGAGGAGACTGACCTGGTGACCTGCTTCAACAGTGGCAGAAGGAGACTTACCTGGTGACCTGCTTCAACAGTGGCAGAAGGAGACTGACCTGGTGACCTGCTTCAACAGTGGCAGAAGGAGACTGACCTGGTTCAACAGTGGCAGGAGGAGACTGACCTGGTGACCTGGTTCAACAGTGGCAGAAGGAGACTGACCTGGTGACCTGGTTCAACAGTGGTAGAAGACTGACCTGGTTCAACAGTGGCAGGAGGAGACTGACCTGGCGACCTGCTTCAACAGTGGCAGAAGGAGACTGACCTGGTTCAACAGTGGCGGGAGAGTACCCTACCCCCCCCTCCCCCCTCTCTCTCTCTCTCTGGCGGCGCTACCTCACCGTCGGCGGAGGTGGCGAGCCGCAGATGGTCCGGGTATTGGTCGATAAGGCGTTTGATGATGTCGATCTGTTCAATGGTCAGCTGCACCGCGTTCAACCGCTGGGCCTCGCAGGGCACGTACGACACCCAGAACTGCAGGGAGGGAGGAACACAGCTGTTTACACAGTGGGGCTTCACCTACACCCACACACACACACACCCCCAGGCCCCACTGCCCACTACCCCACTTCCCCCCCTGGGGCATAAGAGACCCCCCCTCCGCCCCCCCAGGAGATATGGTATGTGCCCTGGGAGATAGAGGAAGAGGAGGTGTATAGACAATCCCTACACCCTGCCAGGTCATCCCTACACCCTGTTAGGCCTTCCTACACCCTGCCAGGCCATCCTACACCTTGCCAGGCCATCTCTACACCCTTCCAGGCTATTCCTACACCTTTCCAGGCCATTCTGCACCCTGTCAGGCCATCCCTACACCCTGCCAGGCCATCCCTACACCCTGTTAAGCCTTCCTACATCCTGCTAGGCCATCCCTACACCCTGTTAAGCCTTCCTACACCCTGCCAGGCCATCCTACACCTTGCCAGGTCATCCCTACACCCTTCCAGGCCATCCCTTCACCCTGTAAAGCCTTTCTACACCCTGCCAGGCCATTCCTACACCCTGTCAGGTCATCCCTACACCCTGTTAAGCCTTCCTACACCCTGCCAGGCCATCCCTACACCCTGCCAGGCCAGTCTGCAGCCTGCCAGGCCATCCTACACCTTGCCAGGTCATCCCTACACCCTGCCAGGCCATCTTTACACCCTGCCAAGTCATCCCTACACCCTGTTAGGCCTTCCTACACCCTGTCAGGCCATCCCTACACCCTGCCAGGCCAGTCTGCAGCCTGCCAGGCCATCCTACACCCTGTTAGGCCTTCCTACACCCTGCCAGGCCATCACTACACCCTGTCAGGTCATCCCTACACCCTGTTAAGCCTTCCTACACCCTGCCAGGCCATCCCTACATCCTGCCAGGCCATCCTTCACCCTGCTAGGACATCCTACACCTTTCCAGGCCATCTCTGCACCCTTCCAGGCCATCCTACACCCTGCCAGGCCATCCTTCACCCTGCCAGGCCATCCTACACCCTGCCAGGCCATCTCTGCACCCTTCCAGGCCATCCTACACCCTGCCAGGCCATCCTACACCCTGCCAGGCCATTCCTACACCCTGCCAGGCCATCCTTCACCCTGCCAGGCCATTCCTACACCCTGCCAGGCCATCCTACACCCTGCCAGGCCATCTTTCACCCTGCCAGGCCATCCTACACCCTACTAGGCCATCTATGCACCCTTCCAGGCCATCCTACACCCTGCCAGGCCATCCTTCACCCTGCCAGGCCATTCCTACACCCTGCCAGGCCATCCTTCACCCTGCCAGGCCATCCTACACCCTGCCAGGCCATCCTTCACCCTGCCAGGCCATCCTACACCCTGCCAGGCCACATCTCTGCACCCTTCCAGGCCATCCTACACCCTGTCAGGCCATATTTCACCCTGCCAGGCCATCCTTCACCCTGCCAGGCCATCCTACACCCTGCCAGGCCATCTCTGCATCCTTCCAGGCCATCCTACACCCTGCCAGGCCATCCTTCACCCTGCCAGGCCATCTCTGCACCCTTCCAGGCCATCCTACACCCTTCCAGGCCATCCTACACCCTGCCAGGCCATTCCTACACCCTGCCAGGCCATCCTTCACCCTGCCAGGCCATCCTACACCCTGCCAGGCCATCCTACACCCTGCCAGGCCATCCTTCACCCTGCCAGGCCATCCTACACCCTGCCAGGCTTGTTCAGCATCGGCAAGGTCAGCTATATTGACCAATGAGAGTAAGGGGGAAAATAGCACGTAGTCTATATTGATTTCCACCATTTCGGTCTGTGCGGCATAACACTGTCTGACCAGAAACCGAAGCGTAATATTTTTTTGAAATGTTTTATATATATATATATATATATATATATATATATATATATATATGTAAGGCATGTGTACGTGTAGGAAGAGAGGAAAGTGATTGGTTCTCTCTGTGAATGTAGGTTTGCGGCAGGGGTGTGTGATGTCTCCATGGTTGTTTAATTTGTTTATGGATGGGGTTGTTAGGGAGGTAAATGCAAGAGTTTTGGAAAGAGGGGCAAGTATGAAGTCTGTTGTGGATGAGAGAGCTTGGGAAGTGAGTCAGTTTTTGTTCGCTGATGATACAGCGCTGATGGCTGATTCATGTGAGAAACTGCAGAAGCTGGTGACTGAGTTTGGTAAAGTGTGTGAAAGAAGAAAGTTAAGAGTAAATGTGAATAAGAGCAAGGTAATTAGGTACAGTAGGGTTGAGGGTCAAGTCAATTGGGAGGTAAGTTTGAATGGAGAAAAACTGGAGGAAGTAAAGTGTTTTAGATATCTGAGAGTGGATCTGGCACGGATGGAACCATGGAAGCGGAAGTGGATCATAGGGTGGGGGAGGGGGCGAAAATCCTGGGAGCCTTGAAGAATGTGTGGAAGTCGAGAACATTATCTCGGAAAGCAAAAATGGGTATGTTTGAAGGAATAGTGGTTCCAACAATGTTGTATGGTTGCGAGGCGTGGGCTATGGATAGAGTTGTGCGCAGGAGGATGGATGTGCTGGAAATGAGATGTTTGAGGACAATGTGTGGTGTGAGGTGGTTTGATCGAGTAAGTAATGTATGGGTAAGAGAGATGTGTGGAAATAAAAAGAGCGTGGTTGAGAGAGCAGAACAATATAAGCACTCACTTTTTATCCCCTTTGCCTTTGTACAAGAGGGTTTCTCACTCTGAGGTTCTCTTTTTCGATTTCAATGTCGACACTTAATTTTATAGCATCATCATCATATTAATTTTTTTACTTAAGCACGATCAAAAATCTTTTGCCACTAGTGAGGCCTGGCTATGAACTTGCAACTGTTCAGTCTCTGTTGAAACTTTACTTTCCAATTCAGTCAAATGTTCAGTCTCTGTTGAAACTTTACTTTCCAATTCAGTCAAATGTTCAGTCTCTGTTGAAACATTGCCTTCCAATTCAATCAAATGTTCAGTCTCTGCTGAAACATTGCCTTCCAATTCAATCAAATGTTCAGTCTCTGTTTAAACTTTACTTTCCAATTCAGTCATATGTTCACTCTCTGTTGAAACTTTACTTTCCAATTCAGTCAAATGTTCAGTGTCTGTTGATGAAACTTTGCTTTCCAATTTAGTATCGTCTGCAGCGAGTTGTGATATAAAAAAAAAGGCTATCATAATTATCATTAGGTATATTAGAAAGAGAAGTGGTCCCATGACTGATCCATGTGGCACGCCACTTGTTACGTCGAACCATTCTGAATCTTGACCATTAAGCCCTGCGGTTGTTAACTAATGGCCTGTTAACTCATGTTCTAATTGACCATTAAACCCTGCGGTTTTTAATTAATGGCCTGTTAACTCATGTTCTAATTGATCATTAAACCCTCTTGTTGTTAATTAATGACCTGTTCACTAATTTTCTAATAACTGAAGGACATTGAAATCTGTTGATACAAATTCGTAAATACTTTCCCCTGTTTCATCTTTGTCCAATTCATAATTCTCTTTATATTTCCCTTAAGGCCTGGCCTTGATGTGTACTTTTCTCTAACTGAATCCCTTAGCACAAAAAAAAGTACACCAAGTTACTTAAGTTTTGTAAGTAATCATTGATAAATTACTTTACTGAATACTCTAAAAATCTCAGTGAATGACATAAACCACTTTACTTCTGCTATATATTGATCACGTAAACAGAAAAACTCAGGCAAATTTTTCAAACATAAACGATAGCATCCTGTGCTGTAAATCGAGTTAATTACTTGGTTATGTCGTCAGTGATTTACGTTTTCGACTTGAATTGCGGTTTCCATAAGTTTAGCAACACTGGACGTCCGAGCTAATTAGGGGATAATGACCGAACAAGCGCCTTATCACCTCTTTAGTGTATCGAGGTTGCATGTTTACGGTCCTGCGGAACTTGAATTGACCTGCTGAAAAGGTCAGTCAGAGTCTTAACGAGGTCAACTTGGGTTTCTTTAATTGCCCCCAAGACTTTGGGCGATTTGTTGTTTTCCATGAGCTTCATCCTATCCAAACTGTTTAAAATGCCCGTTGCTCCTTCAGTACGAAATACGAGTTCAGAAAAATGATTCTGATTTAGAATCTCTTCTATCGACTCGGTTATTATGTATCAAGTCTTCGTTTTGCTTCAGTTTGTGACCAATTTTGACCTGGAAATGACCTTACGTTGCCCTTCAACTCTGTACTTCATTTGTCTCTTCCTGTTTCCGGCAGGATGCGCTTCAAACTGACTTCGACGGAACGTCTTCTGTCTCTCTCTCTCTCTCTCTCTCTCTCTCTCTCTCTCTCTCTCTCTCTCTCTCTCTCTCTCTCTCTCTCTCTCTCCTCTCCGCCTGGCTCACTTCCTCCTCCACAGTGAGAGAAAAGTCGTCTCATTCAACACGGCTCAAAAGGTCCCGGAATCCATGTCAGTAGCAAGGTACATATTTCATGAAGTCTGGAGACGGGAGGCGAATTAGTGCTTCGTCAGAAGAGAAGGAGGGAGTTCTTGTGTGTGTGTGTCTGTGTGTGTGTGTGTGTGTGTGTGTGTGTGTGAGAGAGACGTTCGGTTCGAAAGCTGGTGTGCGTCTTATTTACCTACGGGTGGGTTAGATCCTTTATGGAAAGGGAGACATAGATGTTCCGAAATGATATAGAAAATCTTACGTTGACTGGATAGGGTTAGATCCCTTATAGAAGGGGAGACATAGATGCTTCGAAATGATATAGATTTTAGGGTAACTGGATAGGGTTAGATGCTCTATAGAAGGGGAGACATAGATGTTTCGAAATGATATAGATTTTAGGTTTACTGGATAGTGTTAGATCCCTTATAGAAGGAGAGACACAGAAGTTTCGAAATGTCCAATCTAGACATCAGGTCAGACGTGTTTGGACGCCTGGGGACGCTAATCTTTGACCTCTTTTAAGAGATCAGACACCTGGTTTGACCTCTCGCCACTCAAATATGTTACGTTAATTGCCATTGCATTCCAGATGGCCCCACAAACACCCTTCCTTCACTATATAAAGCTGGTAACAAGGGATCTGGAGAAGGCATATGATAGAGTTGATAGAGATGCTCTGTGGAAGGTATTAAGAATATATGGTGTGGGAGGCAAGTTGTTAGAAGCAGTGAAAAGTTTTTATCGAGGATGTAAGGCATGTGTACGTGTAGGAAGAGAGGAAAGTGATTGGTTCTCAGTGAATGTAGGTTTGCGGCAGGGGTGTGTGATGTCTCCATGGTTGTTTAATTTGTTTATGGATGGGGTTGTTAGGGAGGTAAATGCAAGAGTCCTGGAAAGAGGGGCAAGTATGAAGTCTGTTGGGGATGAGAGAGCTTGGGAAGTGAGTCAGTTGTTGTTCGCTGATGATACAGCGCTGGTGGCTGATTCATGTGAGAAACTGCAGAAGCTGGTGACTGAGTTTGGTAAAGTGTGTGGAAGAAGAAAGTTGAGAGTAAATGTGAATAAGAGCAAGGTTATTAGGTACAGTAGGGGTGAGGGTCAAGTCAATTGGGAGGTGAGTTTGAATGGAGAAAAACTGGAGGAAGTGAAGTGTTTTAGATATCTGGGAGTGGATCTGTCAGCGGATGGAACCATGGAAGCGGAAGTGGATCATAGGGTGGGGGAGGGGGCGAAAATTTTGGGAGCCTTGAAAAATGTGTGGAAGTCGAGAACATTATCTCGGAAAGCGAAAATGGGTATGTTTGAGGGAATAGTGGTTCCAACAATGTATGGTTGCGAGGCGTGGGCTATGGATAGAGATGTGCGCAGGAGGATGGATGTGCTGGAAATGAGATGTTTGAGGACAATGTGTGGTGTGAGGTGGTTTGATCGAGTAAGTAACGTAAGGGTAAGAGAGATGTGTGGAAATAAAAAGAGCGTGGTTGAGAGAGCAGAAGAGGGTGTTTTGAAATGGTTTGGGCACATGGAGAGAATGAGTGAGGAGAGATTGACCAAGAGGATATATGTGTCGGAGGTGGAGGGAACGAGGAGAAGAGGGAGACCAAATTGGAGGTGGAAAGATGGAGTGAAAAAGATTTTGTGTGATCGGGGCCTGAACATGCAGGAGGGTGAAAGGAGGGCAAGGAATAGAGTGAATTGGAGTCATGTGGTATACAGGGGTTGACGTGCTGTCAGTGGATTGAATCAAGGCATGTGAAGCGTCTGGGGTAAACCATGGAAAGCTGTGTAGGTATGTATATTTGCGTGTGTGGACGTGTGTATGTACATGTGTATGGGAGGGGGGGGGTTGGGCCATTTCTTTCGTCTGTTTCCTTGCGCTACCTCGCAAACGCGGGAGACAGCGACAAAGTATAAAAAAAAAAAAAAAAAAAAAAAAAAACAAGGGAAAAACTGTAATTGCTTGTGATGGAACAAGGTGTGTTTAGAACTGGTGTTGGGTCCTTAATGGTTCTGGGAAAGCAATGCTGCTTCGTGTTGTGTGTGTGTGTGTGTGTGTGTGTGTGTGTGTGTGTGTGTGTGTGTGTCAGTGAACTTATAAACTTCTCTGTGAGCAAGTCTTGTGTACCAGTTTGATGGGAACTAATGATTTAAACTTCTGGGAAAGTCACAAAATTATATATGTATACAGTCCGCAAAAAAGTATATTCATTGGTGGCTACGATGGATTTGAGAATGAACACAACGATTTCTTGTGGTCTCTGTAGTGTTGCCACATGTGACTACAAGGAACATTAATCATTGTTCCTAATTTCTAAGTTAACTACTCTCTAAATAAAGAAATAAATTGGGGTTCAGATTCACTCTTTGAAGACAGTATACTCTGTGTTGTATACTTTATCTTGCGCATATTGAGAAATATGTCAAAGGATGGCACCCACTGTGAGGCAAGACGGTGGGGCATTTGTCAAAATCCATCGTCCGTTGTGTCATATTGTTTAACACAAGCATGTGAAGATATTTTTTTGGCTGGGTGTACATAGGTACATATTAAGACTACGTGATTTAGACCTGGTGGCGATAGCAGCTGGACCTAATTATGACCTTAGAACTCATCTCGACCTGACCTTACCCCTGTTAGGGTCAGGTGTGACCTCCTAATGACCCCCATACCTGAGATGTAGGGTTCGTGTGTGTGTGTGTGTACATTCACAGCTGTTGGGTTAGGCAACCTGGGAGAGACTGTATGTGCAGGTGTAATGTATAGGGGAAGGTAGGGTGTAGGGTAGGGTGTAGGACGTCCCCACACACTCACCTATGTCCCCACACTTCACCTGGAGGTCTCCACACACTCGCCTATGTCCCCCACACTTCACCTGGATGTCGTCAAACACTCACCTATGTCCCCAGACACTCACATATGTCCCCAGACACTCACCTATGTCCCCACACTTCACCTGGACGTCCCAACACACTCGCCTCTGTCCCCACATTTCACCTGGTCGTCCCCACACACTCGCCTATGTCCCCACACCTCACCTGGTCGTCCCCAGACACTCACCTATGTCCCCACACTTCACCTGGACGTCCCCAGACATTCACCTGCGTCCCCACACTTCACCTGAAGGTCCCCCAGACACTCACCTATGTCCCCACACTTCACCTGGAGGCTCCCAGACACTCACTTATGTCCCCAGACACTCACCTATATCCACAGACACACACCTATGTCCACAGACACTCACGTATATCCACAGACACTCACCTATGTCCCCACACTTCACCTAGAGGTCCCCAAACACTCACAGTTCACCTGGACGTCCCCGAACACTCACCTGAGCACCGACCATGCCCTCCCGTAACCTGGGCAGGTCTGTGTGGGACCAGGAGGACCTGGACCAGGGGCGAAGTTTTTTGAGCTCGGCTGTGAAGTTGAAGCTGTGAAGTTTGTTGTGCATGAACTTCCGTATGTTCCACGGGAGGTCATTGTGCCTGCCAGAGGAACAGGGGAACGTTAGGGGACGCAGGAACGGACCAGAGAGGGAGACAGAGGAACGGACCAGAGGGGAAGACAGGCGTTAGGGTACAGAGGAACGGACCAGAGAGAAAGACATACGTTAGAGTACAGAGGAACGGACCAGAGGGGAAGACAGTGGAACGGACCAGAGGGGAAGACAGGCGTTAGGGTACAGAGGAACGGACCAAAGGGGAAGACACAGGAACGGACCAGGGAGGAAGACATAGGAACAGACCAGAGGGGAAGACACAGGAACGGACCAGGGAGGAAGACATACGAACGGACCAGAGGGGAAGACAGACGTTAGGGTACAGAGGAACGGACCAGAGGGGAAGACAGACGTTAGGGTACAGAGGAACGGACCAGAGGGGAAGACAGACGTAAGGGTACAGAGGAACGGACCAGAGGGGAAGACAGACGTTAGGGTACAGAGGAACGGACCAGAGGGGAAGACAGACGTTAGGGTACAGAGGAACGGACCAGAGGGGAAGACAGACGTAAGGGTACAGAGGAACGGACCAGAGGGGAAGACAGACGTAAGGGTACAGAGGAACGGACCAGAAAGACATACGTTAGAGTACAGAGGAACGGACCAGAGGGGAAGACAGTGGAACGGACCAGAGGGGAAGACAGATGTATACGTTCTCAAGGTAAGTGTGTCTTCAAGGCGACTGTGTCTCTATAAGGTGAACGTGTCTCACCTTGAAGACACACTCACCTTGATGACACACTCACCTTGATGATACACTCACCTTGATGACACATTCACCTTGATGACACACTCACCTTGATGACACACTCACCTTGATGATAAACTCACCTTGATGACACACTCACCTTGATGACACACTCACCTTGATGATAAACTCACCTTGATGATACACTCACCTTGATGACACACTCACCTTGATGATACACTCACCTTGATGATACACTCACCTTGATGATACACTCACCTTGATGATACACTCACCTTGATGACACACTCACCTTGATGATGCACTCTCCTTGATGACACACTCACCTTGATGACACACTCACCTTGATGATACACTCACCTTGATGATACACTCACCTTGATGATACACTCACCTTGATGATGCACTCTCCTTGATGATACACTCACCTTGATGATACACTCACCTTGATGATACACTCACCTTGATGACACACTCACCTTGATGATAAACTCACCTTGATGATACACTCACCTTGATGATACACTCACCTTGATGATACACTCACCTTGATGATGCACTCACCTTGATGATACACTCACCTTGATGATACACTCACCTTGATGATAAACTCACCTTGATGACACACTCACCTTGATGATACACTTACCTTGAAGACACACTCACCTTGATGATACACTCACCTTGATGATACACTTACCTTGATGATACACTCACCTTGATGATACACTCACCTTGATGACACACTCACCTTGATGATACACTCACCTTGATGATACACTTACCTTGAAGACACACTCACCTTGATGATACACTCACCTTGATGATACACTTACCTTGAAGACACACTCACCTTGATGATACACTCACCTTGATGATACACTTACCTTGATGATACACTCACCTTCATGATACACTCACCTTCATGATACACTTACCTTGATGATACACTCACCTTGATGATACACTTACCTTGATGATACACTTACCTTGAAGACACACTCACCTTGATGATACACTCACCTTGATGACACACTCACCTTGATGATACACTCACCTTGATGATACACTCACCTTGATGACATACACTCACCTTGATGACACACACACCTTGATGACATACACTCACCTTGATGACACACTCACCTTGATGACACACTCACCTTGATGATACACTCACCTTGATGATACACTCACCTTGATGATACACTCACCTTGATGATGCACTCACCTTGATGATACACTCACCTTGATGATACACTCACCTTGATGATACACTCACCTTGATGATGCACTCACCTCGATGACACACTCACCTAGATGATTCACTCACCTTGATGACACACTCACCTTGATGATACACTCACCTTGATGACACACTCACCTTGATGACACACTCACCTTGATGATACACTCACCTTGATGATACACTCACCTTGATGATACACTCACCTTGATGATACACTCACCTAGGGGAAGGAGTCACCTACCCGTCTATAAGGGGAGAGGACTTCAGAAGCGCCATGGCTGTGTTGATCCGCTGGTGGAGGCCTGCTCCTGGATCGACCCGGAGGGCCAGGGGCACGGAGACACCGACGCCAGCCAGGACCAGGACGAGGCACACGCCCCCCCACACATGGGCCGGCACGTCCAGCCCTGCTGGGAGGGAGAGAGTGAGAGTGAGAGAGTGAGAGAGTGAGAGGGAGGGGGGCCATTGTGCGACACAAGGAGAGGGTAAGTGTGGACAGAAAGGGAGAGTTCGGGGGAGAGTGAGAGTGTGAGAGTGGATGAAGGTTTGTGAGAGGAGAGGGTTAGTGTGGACAGAAAGGGAGAGGTCGGTGGAGAGAGAGAGAGAGAGAGAGAGAGAGAGAGAGAGAGAGAGAGAGAGAGAGTGGGTGAAGGTTTGTGAGAGGAGAGGGTTAGTGTGGACAGAAAGGGAGAGGTCGGTGGAGAGAGAGAGAGAGAGAGAGAGAGAGAGAGAGAGAGAGAGAGTGGGTGAAGGTTTGTGAGAGGAGAGGGTTAGTGTGGACAGAAAGGGAGAGGTCGGTGGAGAGAGAGAGAGAGAGAGAGAGAGAGAGAGAGAGAGAGAGAGAGAGTGGGTGAAGGTTTGTGAGAGGAGAGGGTTAGTGTGGACAGAAAGGGAGAGGTCGGTGGAGAGAGAGAGAGAGAGAGAGAGAGAGAGAGAGAGAGAGAGAGAGAGAGAGAGAGAGTGGGTGAAGGTTTGTGAGAGGAGAGGGTTAGTGTGGACAGAAAGGGAGAGGTCGGTGGAGAGAGAGAGAGAGAGAGAGAGAGAGAGAGAGAGAGAGAGAGAGAGAGAGAGTGAGAGTGGGTGAAGGTTTGTGAGAGGAGAGGGTAAATGTGGACAGGAAATGGACAGGTCTTTCTAAAGGAAGAGGGGAAGTGGGGGACATTTTAGACGGGAGAGTCAGACAGAGAGATCCGTTTAAAACGACAGGGAGACAGTAGAGTGGAACAAGCATATTCCACTCGATGAAAGATTAGGGAAGTAGTCAGTGTGACTAGGAAGATGACAAAACCTTCCAAATTAGCAGAGGATCACTGAGGGGGATCAGTTTGGGATACGACGAAGGGAGAGGCTGAAGGAGAAATTCTTTTTTTGGTGGAGGTTTTACAGACGAGCATCAGTTTATGGATGAAGAAAAAGAGTTTGCCTAGAAATAGAGGAAGAGAGAGAGAGAGATGCGAGAAGAATTGCCTCAGAGGCCATTTTAATCCCGCAAATAAAACCATATAAAACATCAGGTCTTCCACCAAACTGACACTGACGAGCCACGGCGGCGACAATAGACTGTCTAATGTCAGCTGGTGCGCGCCACACCTCACGTAATTAAGTTATTGTCGCTGGGGGTAAAATGGAAAATGGTTCGCCAACGTTCATGTGTCTGTCAGTGGAACCCGTTGTGATGTCAGGTCCTGCGCCGTGTGTGTGTGTGTGTGTGTGTGTGTGTGTGTGTTCCCCATAGGGCTTAACCCAGGTCCAGTAAACACTAGTTATCCACTTATGCTTCCAAAACCCCTTTATTCGTGGCAATACAGCTACATGCACTCCACCAATTCCTGTTAACCACACTTCCCTTACTGCACCGCTGTATCATTGGCCTCCACAACTGATCGTACATGTCCACTGATATATAAACCTATTACCTTAAAATGGACAGCAAATTTGAGCTCACATTGTGACTGGGAATGTATTCGTTCACACCGGCGATCCCTGGCTGTAAGGGTGACTGTGTAGACACCACGTCGCCCCTTGTATATCACATTGCTCCAATTCGCTCTTGTCCCTTGCACGTCAAACACCCTCTTGCATGTTCAGGCCCCGATCACTTAAAATGTCCATTAATCTTGTCCAATGTCTCCCGTATCTTATTTTCTCCCACATCTGACATGAATTCTCTCAGCCAACCTCTCCTCACTCATCCTCTCCATGAGTCCAAACAGTTTCAACACACCTTCTTCTACTCCCTCAACCACGCTCTTTTTTTATTACCACACATCTTTCTCTTACCCTATCATTTCTTACTAGACCAGCCTTCCTCATGTCACATATCGTCCTTCGGCATTCTATTTCCAACACATTCAACTTTTTCCATACTTTTATATCGAGGAACCCACGCCTCGCGTCCATACAACGCCTTCACCATCTCTGCCCATTCTTGACTGCATTCTTTGTCTCTCCACACACTACAAAATGCAGCCAAGACCTCAGTCCATTCATTAATCATATTTCTTGCTTGCAAACTCGTGGGAAAAGTACCTTTTCTTGAACTGGATTGATCCATTTAGCTTTGCAGGGTTATTCTTTGGATGATATGTATGTCTTCCTCGTCTTACTGTACTGGCGCGTGAGTTTCTGTAACCTTCTATGATAACTGCTGTAAGTGGCGCGTGCTGGCAGTGGCACGTGCTGGCAGTGGCACGTGTGGAAGTCCACGTGCAGCATTAGGTCATCAGCCACACACACTTGTCTTGTCTTGCCACCTTTTGCCCTGGTCGTCTGTGGCCTTACCACGTCTCCTTCTCCTTGCTCTGCCACGTCTCCTCCTCTTCCTCTTCCTCTTCCTCCTCCTCCTCCTCCTCCTCCTCCTCCTCCTCCACCTCTTCCTCCTCCTCCTCTTCTTCCTCTTCCTCCTCCTCCACCTCGAAAAGCTCCTGTAACACCAACATTCCATCTGCTCCCACAAACTCCGTCAGTCGATCTTATTCACAACCATCTTAGCGACATCTTGAGATTTGCATATGTCGAATTCTGTACCTCGCTGTGTATATATATATATATATATATATATATATATATATATATATATATATATATATATATATAGCTGTCAGAGAGAGAGAGAGAGAGACTGAGTGTGAACGAATGTGGCCTTTGTTGTCTTTTCCTAGCGCTACCTAGTGGCGACGGGAATGGATGAAGGCAGCATGTATTAATATGTATATGTGTATATATGTATGTGTCCGTGTATGTATATTTATATGTATACGTTAAAACGTATAGGTATGTATATGTGTGTGTGTGGACGTGTATGTATATACATGTGTATGTGGGTGGGTTGGGCCATTCTTTCGTCTGTTTCCTTGCGCTACCTCGCTGACGCGGGAGACAGCGTCAAAGTATAATACATAAATACCCACGACCACATAGAGAAACACTGGAACACAAGAACACAAGAAGGCCTCAAAGAGTTGCCACTGTCGAGCGAGGTGGGATTAACTTTGGACAGAAACGGAGGCTCCGCTGCATGGTAGCCTCACCGCCCCTTCCTATGAAGACCAGGTCAAAGCCGGTCATGGACTCCCATGGCTTACCTGGTGTATCGCTGGGCCTGGAGTGGAAGCGAGAGTGTGGAATGTATATATGTATATACATTCTGACTAGCAAAACACCAGTGGAATACACTTCCCCCCTCCCGCCCCCTTTCCCCACTCTGCTAACGAAGCCACGTCGAACTGGTGTCTAGAATCAAACCGGAGCGCCAGTCAAACCCTCTGGTTCCCCCAACCAGCCAATTAAGGTGGAGGCTGGTTCGAATCCCGGCCAATGAGGCGGGGTTCGAATGCAGGGAGGTATGAATCACTGGCTGGGATAGGGATAGTCCCATGTGTTTATTCAGGGATAGTCCCATGTGTTTATTCAGGGGACATTGCTCTTAAGACGCCTCACACTCCATCTGCAAGTGGGTTACGTCCAATGAGGGAGCCAATCCTCATTAATGAGGTATGTTTCTTTCCATGTTTCATGAATGAGGTATGTTTCCATGTTTCATGAATGAGGTATGTTTCTTTCAATGTTTCATGAATGAGGTATGTTTCCATGTTTCATGAATGAGGTATGTTTCTTTCCATGTTTCATGAATGAGGTATGTTTCCATGTTTCATGAATGAGGTATGTTTCTTTCCATGTTTCATGAATGAGGTATGTTTCTTTCCATGTTTCATGAATGAGGTATGTTTCTTTCCATGTTTCATGAATGAGGTATGTTTCTTTCCATGTTTCATGAATGGGGTATGTTTCTTTCCATGTTTCATTGCTTCAGTCATGGGGCTCTGAACTGAAGCATGGGAGAGATTATGAAACTGGGAAATAGGGGAAGAGACAACAAGGGAAAGCAAGTGACGAATTCTGTAGGTAAGTGGAATTACTCCATCATCACCTTACCTCCCTAGACACACACACACACACACACACACACACACACACACACACACACACACCTGCTGACCTCCCTCATCACCTTAGCAGTGAGGCAAAGACCCCCTCTTTCAAATTAACAGGCCTCCAACCAGAAGACCTTGTTGGAAACGCTACTATAAACGTATGTCAATGGTCTCTCTCTCTCTCTCTCTCTCTCTCTCTCTCTCTCTCTCTCTCTCTCTCTCTCTCTCTCTCTTTGTAAATGGGATGAAATGAAATGAATATGAACACGAAACTTTATGAATGCCATGTGAACAAGACGTAAAGAAACACCGAAGTAGAACACTTTACACTTTAATGAACAGAAAAGTGGAGTAGAAGGGGGTCGATAAGTGGAGGCTATTAATGATAACTACTTCATTCTCATAACCAGTAAAGTACACAAGTATTTGAACGAGCAAATAAAGAATAGGTTCTGAGACGTGTTCAATGGTCGTTAGAGGTAATTGTGGTCGTGTTGTTAGCGTGCGATTCGATCCCTTATATAAGTGTGTTCGAATGCGAATGAGACAGTAACAAGGGAGAATCAGTGAAGGTTGCTGATTGGTCCTGACGAAGACGATAGACATCAATAGACATATTGATGCCAGATTGGCCATAGAAAGTAAGACAGTGATTAACAGATTGATGTAAAAGAAAATGATTTACGAATTGTGTAGTTGAGAATCGTTAAGGGAGTGCACGGAGGATGAGGATGTAAGGGGAATATGTAGGAATGGGCGGGGAATGGAGAGATGATAGTACGTATGGAGGAAGAGTGGAGGAAATGTGTGAAACATGATGTGATCACGGCACGAAAGTGCACTTGTGAACTTATTATGTTTCATATCCCTGTGGATAAGAAACGAATATATATATATATATATATATATATATATATATATATATATATATATATATATATATATATATATATATTGTTAATGGGATGGCGTTCACTAGGGCCTCATCTGTACGTGCCATCTCAATTAACATATAAACAAGTGCTGATAACTGCCATCCACATCGAATGGTAAAACTACATTTACTGGATGACGTAGATATATATATGTATTTATATAAATATAAAAATTACGAGGGAAATTCAGCCTGACTTGTCCAGCTGGAATTTTGATGTTTCGTTTCGTGTACAAACCATGAGTCGTTTTCCCTTTTTGGAGGCTGTGGCTGCTGGTGGGAGACAGATAGATAGATAGAGATAGATAGATAGATAGATAGAGAGAGAGAGAGAGAGAGAGAGAGAGAGAGAGAGAGAGAGAGAGGTGACTTTACCGTGTGTTGTGGATGGACGACCTCCTCCTCCTCCTCCTCCCTCCTCCTCCTCCACAGGCCACGTATGGGGGGCGCGCCCGCGCGCCGGCCCAGGTCCACCGTCTCTCGCGGCCAACCGTTTGACACCTTGACCTGACCTTGACCTCGCTGGCGGAGCAATGTAGCACTGTATTCCCCCCCCTCCCTCTCCAAGCCCCACAACCCCCCCTCACCTCTCCCAGGTCAAGTCTAATGACCTGTGCTTGGAATTCAGGTCATCCGGGTGTGTGTGTGTGTGTGTGTGTGTGTGTGTGTGTTGGCCTTGTGGGTAATTACCACACATCACCTGTCCAATGAATGCCTCATTAGCCTCATGAAAAGCTCTCACACTCACTCCCTCACAACAGCGGGGGTTCGTGTGGCCACTTGGGACGACACGACATGAGAGCGCGTCCCTTTTATTTCGTGTGTGTTGATCTCCAATTTACCACCAGCTGGGGCAGCTGGCTCAATTCGTGAGGGGGGGGGGGGCGGTCATCCTCATCATCTCCCTCCTCATCATCTTCCTCATCATCAGTTTAGCCTCATAACGTTCCATAAGGATTGCAATGGCACGTGAATGGACTTCCTCCGTAGCCGGATGCGACAAGACAACATGGTAGAATATATTTGCTTTCGTCCCCCCTCCTCTTTCATCTTCTGTCGCTTTGTGTGTCCCGCCACCCGTTTTCGTTACGTCAGAGGCTTGAAAGGAACCCCCTCCGTGGTTGCCCTGACTTTCCCCCAACTCTACTCTCTTCCAGCGTGGGTGCGACTGGGAGGTTCCTCTTGTCTTTGGTCTGCATCACACACCACTCCATTCTGGAACTAATGTGGTATATTCCTTTATACCTTCTGGTGCAGTCTGCGATATATATATATATATATATATATATATATATATATATATATATATATATATATATATATATATATATATATAAATATATATAATATATATATATATGTATATATATATATATATATATATATATATATATATATATATATATATATATATACATTGGAAAGGATCACAATTTTGCGCGTGATCAAGATATTCCTATGAGTCCACGGGGGAAAATGAAAGACGATAAGTTGCCAAGTGCACTTTCGTGTAGTCATCACATCATCATCAAGGGAGACGCTTATATTTCTCTCTTGTGTCTCCCCTAATGATGTGATTATGACACGTATGCAAATGACCTGTCCGACTCACTACTACCAGGTCACCTGGCCATTAGAGAATTATGATCCTGGTCAGGTCAGGTCAGGTCAGGTCAGGTCAGGTCAGGTCAGGTCAGGAATTAGGATATTATTTGAACACACAAGAGGATTAAATTGGAGTCGGTTTTTTTTTGGCACTTCCCCTTTCCTGTGTCTTCCTCGCTCCCATTCCCATAGCTGCCCCATTCCCATGGCTACCCCATTCCCATGGCTGCCCCACTTTCATGGCTGCCCCATTCCCATGGCTGCCCCACTTTCATGGCTGCCCCATTTCCATGGCTGCCCCATTCCCATGCCTGCCCCACTTTCATGGCTGCCCCATTCCCATGCCTGCCCCACTTTCATGGCTACCCCATTTCCATGCCTGCCCCACTTTCATGGCTACCCCATTTCCATGCCTGCCCCACTTTCATGGCTGCCCCATTCCCATGCCTGCCCCACTTTCATGGCTGCCCCATTCCCATGCCTGCCCCACTTTCATGGCTGCCCCATTCCCATGCCTGCCCCACTTTCATGGCTACCCCATTTCCATGCCTGCCCCACTTTCATGGCTGCCCCATTCCCATGCCTGCCCCACTTTCATGGCTGCCCCATTTCCATGCCTGCCCCACTTTCATGGCTGCCCCATTCCCATGCCTGCCCCACTTTCATGACAGCCCCATTCCCACATAGTTCCCATTTCTCCTCGGCTGCCGATACCTTGCTAAATGGGACGATGGTAGACAGACACAAGAGCAGAATCTAGCAAACATTGCCACGTCTCTCGCCATTACCCATCCCCGAGTGATGGGGGGGCCGCGCGCCGTTGGTCCCCCCCCCATCACTCGTCTATCCCCCATCAATACTTCAACCCATCCCCACGGGATGGGGTTGTGTCGTCTGTGTATTGTTACCAATCTGGTGTGTGTGTGTGTGTGTGGGGGGGGGGGGGGAGGTGGGGGGAGAGAAGGAGGTGCCTGTCCCCCCTCTTCCCCCATCACTCTCTCTCTCTCTCTCTCTCTCTCTCTCTCTCTCTCTCCCTCTGGATCATTAAAGTGGTATAACCAGGCAGTGTGACGCCTTACGCTGTCTCCGTGGATGGGGGGGGAGGGGGCCCACACATCTGACCTCTCTCCACTCGAACGTGTGATATGGGCCCATCACTATGACCCCATTGCGATGGGCCCATCACTATGACCCCATTGTGATGCGCCCATCACTATGACCCCCATTGTGATGGGCCCATCACTATGACCCCATTATGATGGGCCTATCACTATGACCCCATTGTAATAGCCCATCACTATGACCCCATTGTGATAGACCCATCACTATGACCCCCATTGTGATGGGCCCATCACTATGACCCCATTGTGATGGGGCCATCACTATGACCCCGTTGTGATGGGCCCATCACTATGACCCCATTGTGATGGGCCATCAGTATGACCCCCATTGTGATGGGCCCATCACTATAACCCCATTTTGATGACCCATCACTATGACCCCATTGTGATGGGCCATCATTATAACCCCATTGTGATGGGCCCATCACTATGACCCCATTGTGATGGGGCCATCACTATGACCCCATTGTGATGGGCCCATCACTATGACCCCATTGTGATGGGCCATCACTATGACCCCCATTGTGATGGGCCCATCACTATGACCCCATTTTTTCCTTTCCCTCGACCTAAACCACTCCTCTAACCCCTATATCATCCAACATATAGCGAGATATAGGAATATTATAAGACATATCCACATTTCTTGGCTCTTGCTTCTTAACATACGAGGTGGGAGGGTCGTAACGAGACGAAATGGTGGTTCGTCGTAACTTTACGACATGGCTTGCTCGTCAGAGAAGACAGCCATCTGTCTCGTATGATCAGCCATCTGTCTCGTATGATCAGCCATCTATCTCGTATGATCAGCCATCTGTCTCGTATGATCAGCCATCTGTCTCGTATGATCAACCATCTATCTCGTATGATCAGCCATCTGTCTCGTATGATCAGCCATCTGTCTCGTATGATCAGCCATTTGTCTCGTATGATCAGCCATCTGTCTCGTATGATCAGCCATCTGTCTCGTATGATCAGCCATCTGTCTCGTATGATCAGCCATTTGTCTCGTATGATCAGCCATCTGTCTCGTATGATCAGCCATCTATCTCGTATGATCAGCCATCTGTCTCGTATGATCAGCCATCTATCTCGTATGATCAGCCATCTATCTCGTATGATCAGCCATCTGTCTCGTATGATCAGCCATCTGTCTCGTATGATCAGCCATCTATCTCGTATGATCAGCCATCTATCTCGTATGATCAACCATCTGTCTCGTATGATCAGCCATCTGTCTCGTATGATCAGCCATCTATCTCGTATGATCAACCATCTGTCTCGTATGATCAGCCATCTGTCTCGTATGCTCAGCCATCTGTCTCGTATGATCAGCCATCTGTCTCGTATGATCAGCCATCTATCTCGTATGATCAGCCATCTGTCTCGTATGATCAGCCATCTATCTCGTATGATCAGCCATCTGTCTCGTATGATCAGCCATCTATCTCGTATGATCAGCCATCTGTCTCGTATGATCAGCCATCTATCTCGTATGATCAGCCATCTGTCTCGTATGATCAGCCATCTATCTCGTATGATCAGCCATCTGTCTCGTATGATCAGCCATCTATCTCGTATGATCAGCCATCTGTCTCGTATGATCAGCCATCTGTCTCGTATGATCAGCCATCTATCTCGTATGATCAGCCATCTGTCTCGTATGATCAGCCATCTATCTCGTATGATCAGCCATCTGTCTCGTATGATCAGCCATCTGTCTCGTATGAGCAGCCATCTGTCTCGTATGATCAGCCATCTGTCTCGTATGATCAGCCATCTGTCTCGTATGATCAGCCATCTGTCTCGTATGATCAACCATCTGTCTCGTATGATCAGCCATCTGTCTCGTATGATCAACCATCTGTCTCGTATGATCAGCCATCTGTCTCGTATGATCAGCCATCTATCTCGTATGATCAGCCATCTGTCTCGTATGATCAGCCATCTGTCTCGTATGATCAGCCATCTGTCTCGTATGATCACCCATCTGTCTCGTATGATCAGCCATCTGTCTCGTATGCTCAGCCATCTGTCTCGTATGATCAGCCATCTATCTCGTATGATCAGCCATCTGTCTCGTATGATCAGCCATCTATCTCGTATGATCAGCCATCTATCTCGTATGATCAGCCATCTGTCTCGTATGATCAGCCATCTGTCTCGTATGATCAGCCATCTGTCTCGTATGATCAGCCATCTGTCTCGTATGGGCGAGTGCTGATCAGCCATCTGTCTCGTATGCTCAGCCATCTGTCTCGTATGATCAGCCATCTATCTCGTATGATCAGCCATCTGTCTCGTATGATCAGCCATCTATCTCGTATGATCAGCCATCTATCTCGTATGATCAGCCATCTGTCTCGTATGATCAGCCATCTGTCTCGTATGATCAGCCATCTGTCTCGTATGATCAGCCACAGATTTGTAATCTCAAATTGGCTTACGAAAACCACACTGACACACAGACACACACACACACACACACACACAAACACACGTAGAGGGAGGGAGGGAGGGGGTGAGGCTTCTCTCCCAAAATGTTGCAATAATGGAGGCGAGTGCTGGGCTAATGCTGATGAATTATGGAAAATGTGCCTTCAGGTAATGGTGGGGGGGGAGGGGGGGTCGATGGTGGTCGTGAATCAAAGACGAGCGGGGGTTGAAATGCTGGTCGAATCTGGTCGTATTAATTCGTCCAGGAGGCTGGACACCGGGACGAAAAGGAGGAACAGGGGGGGGGGGACGAATAGAAGGAACAGAGGGGGGGACGAATAGAAGAAACAGGAGGGACGAATAGAAGGAACAGGGGGGACGAATAGAAGGAACAGAGGGGGGGACGAATAGATGAAACAGGAGGGACGAATAGAAGGAACAGGGGGAACGAATAGAAGGAACAGGGGGGACGAATAGAAGGAACAGGGGGGACGAATAGAAGGAACAGGGGGGACGAATAGAAGGAACAGGGGGGACGAATAGAAGGAACAGAGTAGGGGACGAATAGAAGGAACAGAGGGGGGGACGAATAGAAGGAACAGGGGGGACGAATAGAAGGAACAGGGGGGACGAATAGAAGGAACAGGGGGGGACGAATAGAAGGAACAGGAGGGACGAATAGAAGGAACAGGGGGGGACGAATAGAAGGAACAGGGGGACGAATAGAAGGAACAGGGGGGGACGAATAGAAGGAACAGAGGGGGACGAATAGAGGGAACAGGGGGGGACGAATAGAAGGCACAGGGGGGGACGAATAGAAGGAACAGGGGGGGACGAATAGAAGGAACAGGAGGTACGAATAGAAGGAACAGGGGGGGGACGAATAGAAGGAACAGGGGGGGACGAATAGAAGGAACAGGGGGGGACGAATAGAAGGAACAGGGGGGACGAATAGAAGGAACAGGGGGGGACGAATAGAAGGAACAGGAGGGACGAATAGAAGGAACAGGAGGGACGAATAGAAGGAACAGGGGGACGAATAGAAGGAACAGGAGGGACGAATAGAAGGAACAGGGGACGAATAGAAGGAACAGGAGGGACGAATAGAAGGAACAGGAGGGACGAATAGAAGGAACAGGGGGGACGAATAGAAGGAACAGGGGGGGACGAATAGAAGGAACAGGGGGGGGACGAATAGAAGGAACAGGGGGGGACGAATAGAAGGAACAGGGGGGACGAATAGAAGGAACAGGGGGGGACGAATAGAAGGAACATAATACTGTGTTGGTCTCTGTATGCCTGTGTCGCAAGTTCCCCCACCTCCCGCCCAGATGGCGTTAGTGGCAGTTTTCGTCGTCCGTACATGAACACAGTGGGAGGAGGAGGAGAGACACACTGGGGGTGAGTTACACATCTTAAATACAATCCTCTTTGCTTCATGTCTGTGTTGATACACCCAGAACACTTGTAAGTGGAGAGGGGGTGTGTACACTCCAGTGTGTCTGTGTACGTACACTAGTGGTGGAATCTGAGGGTGTGTGTGTGTGTGTGTTTTTTACGCAGTGTTGTGTGGTGGACACTGATGAACACCACTCCAGTGGAGAACATAGGAAGTACACACACACACACACACATACACTGGGGTGAACACACATGTTCTTAATGTTCTGTGCGTGACGCGTGTTCTTCAACCCACAGGCAGGGGGCGTGGAGGGCCATAGAAGATAGCTTTATCTATCAAGATAAGGAAACATTGATCCCGGTCGATTGGACTTGAGGAGGTAAGGTAAGTAAACATGATGGACACTGAACCCTGGGTTGAGTGAGCGAAGCCTCGAGACCCAGTGAACGAAGCAGTTTCATTTCGTAGTCTTTACTGATCTATAGTTCCATTTTGATGAACTTTATAGATCGTATAGCTACCAGTGATGTTTTCTATAGATTGTGTATAGATCTATGTATTTGTATTATGTATTTACTTAAGAAAACTGAACCCTGGGTTGAGTGAGCGAAGCCTCGAAACCCAGTGAACGAAGCAGTTTCATTTCGTAGTCTTTACTGATCTATAGTTCCATTTTGATGAACTTTATAGATCGTATAGCCGACCAGTGATGTTTTCTATAGATTGTGTATAGATCTATGTATTTGTATTATGTATTTACTAAAGAAATACGTCTATGATGTGATGATGGCGTGTGAAGCGGTGGAGTTTGTGTTTTCGACACCCCCGAAACGGTGAACGAAGCGAGTTCGCCAGGTTCGATACCCTGCTGGCGTTCAACGAGTCTTCAAACGAACGTCGGGGTCAGACATGGTTGTTACCGTGTTGTTCTGGGAGGTTGTGGGTGTTGTGATGTTTGGAAAAAAAGGTTGTAGAAGTCCAATTTGAGTTGATAACTCAGTTATACACCACTTTGAAAACATCCCTCATTGTTAGAATGACCGCTTGTTCACGAATGCATCGTTACAGGTCACACGGGTGATTAGGGAGGTGATTACAGGGGCCGATTTGAGGGTGAGTGTGACCTGCAACCTCATACACCATGAGTGTGAGGGTCCAGGTCATGAGGAAGGTATTCCTATTCATACGAAATAGAAAACTGAGAAAGATCATGAATTAGATGGGTTAGGTCGTTGGAAGAGGGGGATGGGGAGTAATAGATGCATTGTTAAGGTTAAGGTGATAATACATACAACAAAGATCAAATCTATTATTGGTTATCACATGGTATGACTGAGAGAAAGAAAACGGTATAAAAAAAAAAATTTAGGGGGTACAGGAAAAAAATGAGGACTGTTGATTGACGGTGTCGTATTGGAGCCGTTTTCACACAGCGTGTTGGTCACTGCTTGTTATCCCGTTTGGCGGAGGTACAGGTAAACATCTCCCCATCATACCCCAAGCATTTACTGTTAAAACACCCCCAGAAAAACGGTGCTAGCATTTACTGTTAAAAAAAAAACAGAAAAAAACAGTGCTAAATTGAGGGTAATTTCAAAATGGATTGTTCCAGGGGAAATAATAACTGCTGTTTATTGAAAAGGTCGTGTGGTTGGTTGCAACTAGGACAGGAGGAGTTAAAGCGTTCTAAAGCTTAGCTTTGGTGTAGGGGAAGGGGTCAGGTGGAAGGTTTTAGGCAAGATATAAGGTAAAGAGTAAGCTGGGGTTGGCTAGGCACGTCTTTAAGCTGATGCGAACAACTTTGTACTAAGCTGAGGCCAAACACGTCTTCAAGCTGATAAATTCAACTTTGTACTAAGCTAAGGTTAGCCAGGCACGTCTTTAAGCTGATACATACAACTTTGCACTAAGCTGGGGTTGGCCAAGCATGTCTTTAAGCTGATACCAATAACTTTGCACTAAGCTGGGGTTGTGAAGGTATGTTCTAAACGTGTTCGCCTCCTTAACGAAGAAGAAAGTGGTAAATGAGTGATCGTTTGCGTAACAAGTCTAAATCAGACATGGCCTGGTTCGAGTCCCACGTCTTTGGAATGGAATGGTTGGTTCCCGGGGGATTCGAACCATCGTAAGCTCTTTTACGACATGGGACGACGCCCCCCCCCCCACCCTCCCTCATTTTGACCCGACGTTGCGTAGGTCAATATTTGACACCTGTCATTAATGATTATTGACCCTCCCTTCACGCGTGACGGGCAGCGCGGGGGGGGGGGGGGGGAGAGGTCAAGGGTCAATAGACAGGTCTCGCCCTGGTTCACCTACCTGACCGAGATGACGTCAGCAGTAGTTATGATAATTAGTTTCTGTCTAGACGGGGTCGTTAACTGCTAGTTTGGGGGGGGTGTCGTTAACTGCTAGTTTGGGGGGGGTGTCGTTAACTGCTAGTTGGGGGGGGTGTTGTTAACTGCTAGTTGGGGGGGGTGTTGTTAACTGCTATGGGGGGGGGGTTCACCAAAATGTCAAGTGATAATGAGTGAAATTAATTATTTATATTTATTCATTTATTTATTATTCTTTAGTCGCTGTCTCCCGCGTTAGCGAGGTAGCGCAAGGAAACAGACGAAAGAATGGCCCAACCCACCCCCATACACATGTATATACATACACGTCCACACACGCACATATACATACCTATACATCTCAACGTATACATATATATACACACACAAACATGTACATATTCATACTTGCTGCCTTCATCCGTTTTCGTCGCCACCTTGCCACACATTATTATTATTATTATCATTATTATTATTATTATTATTATTGTTATTATTATTATTACTATTATTATTGTTATTATTATTATTATTATCATTATTATTATTATTATTATCATTATTATTATTATTTTTTTTTTTTCCGCTGTCTCCCGCGTTTGCGAGGTAGCGCAAGGAAACAGACGAAAGAAATGGCTCATCCCACCCCCATACACATGTATATACATACGTCCACACACGCAAATATACATACCTACACAGCTTTCCATGGTTTACCCAAGACACTTCACATGCCCTGATTCAATCCACTGACAGCACGTCAACCCCGGTATACCACATCGATCCAATTCACTCTATTCCTTGCCCTCCTTTCACCCTCCTGCATGTTCAGGCCCCGATCACACAAAATCTTTTTCACTCCATCTTTCCACCTCCAATTTGGTCTCCCACTTCTCCTCGTTCCCTCCACCTCCGACACATATATCCTCTTGGTCAATCTTTCCTCACTCATTCTCTCCATGTGACCAAACCATTTCAAAACACCCTCTTCTGCTCTCTCAACCACGCTCTTTTTATTTCCACACATCTCTCTTACCCTTACGTTACTTACTCGATCAAACCACCTCACACCACACATTGTCCTCAAACATCTCATTTCCAGCACATCCATCCTCCTGCGCACAACTCTATCCATAGTCCACGCCTCGCAACCATACAACATTGTTGGAACCACTATTCCTTCAAACATACCCATTTTTGCTTTCCGAGATAATGTTTTCGACTTCCACACATTCTTCAAGGCTCCCAGAATTTTCGCCCCCTCCCCCACCCTATGATCCACTTCCGCTTCCATGGTTCCATCCGCTACCAGATCCACTCCCAGATATCTAAAACACTTCACTTCCTCCAGTTTTTCTCCATTCAAACTCACCTCCCAATTGAATTGACCCTCAACCCTACTGTACCTAATAACCTTGCTCTTATTCACATTTACTCTTAACTTTCTTCTTTCACACACTTTACCAAACTCAGTCACCAGCTTCTGCAGTTTCTCACATGAATCAGCCACCAGCGCTGTATCATCAGCGAACAACAACTGACTCACTTCCCAAGCTCTCTCATCCCCAACAGACTTCATACTTGCCCCTCTTTCCAAAACTCTTGCATTCACCTCCCTAACAACCCCATCCATAAACAAATTAAACAACCATGGAGACATCACACACCCCTGCCGCAAACCTACATTCACTGAGAACCAATCACTTTCCTCTCTTCCTACACGTACACATGCCTTACATCCTCGATAAAAACTTTTCACTGCTTCTAACAACTTTCCTCCCACACCATATATTCTTAATACCTTCCACAGAGCATCTCTATCAACTCTATCATATGCCTTCTCCAGATCCATAAATGCTACATACAAATCCATTTGCTTTTCTAAGTATTTCTCACATACATTCTTCAAAGCAAACACCTGATCCACACATCCTCTACCACTTCTGAAACCACACTGCTCTTCCCCAATCTGATGCTCTGTACATGCCTTCACCCTCTCAATCAATACCCTCCCATATAATTTGCCAGGAATACTCAACAAACTTATACCTCTGTAATTTGAGCACTCACTCTTATCCCCTTTGCCTTTGTACAATGGCACTATGCACGCATTCCGCCAAACCTCAGGCACCTCACCATGAGTCATACATACATTAAATAACCTTACCAACCAGTCAACAATACAGTCACCCCCTTTTTTAATAAATTCCACTGCAATACCATCCAAACCTGCTGCCTTGCCGGCTTTCATCTTCCGCAAAGCTTTTACTACCTCTTCTCTGTTTACCAACTCATTTTCCCTAACCCTCTCACTTTGCACACCACCTCGACCAAAACACCCTATATCTGCCACTCTATCATCAAACACATTCAACAAACCTTCAAAATACTCACTCCATCTCCTTCTCACATCACCACTACTTGTTATCACCTCCCCATTTGCGCCCTTCACTGAAGTTCCCATTTGCTCCCTTGTCTTACGCACTTTATTTACCTCCTTCTAGAACATCTTTTTATTCTCCCTAAAATTTAATGATACTCTCTCACCCCAACTCTCATTTGCCCTTTTTTTCACCTCTTGAACCTTTCTCTTGACCTCCTGTCTCTTTCTTTTATACGTCTCCCACTCAATTTCATTTTTTCCCTGCAAAAAGCGTCCAAATGCCTCTCTCTTCTCTTTCACTAATACTCTTACTTCTTCATCCCACCACTCACTACCCTTTCTAATCAACCCACCTCCCACTCTTCTCATGCCACAAGCATCTTTTGCGCAATCCATCACTGATTCCCTAAATACATCCCATTCCTCCCCCACTCCCCTTACTTCCATTGTTCTCACCTTTTTCCATTCTGTACTCAGTCTCTCCTGGTACTTCCTCACACAAGTCTCCTTCCCAAGCTCACTTACTCTCACCACCCTCTTCACCCCAACATTCACTCTTCTTTACTGAAAACCCATACAAATCTTCACCTTAGCCTCCACAAGATAATGATCAGACATCCCTCCAGTTGCACCTCTCAGCACATTAACATCTAAAAGTCTCTCTTTCGCGCGCCTGTCAATTAACACGTAATCCAATAACGCTCTCTGGCCATCTCTCCTACTTACATACGTATACTTATGTATATCTCGCTTTTTAAACCAGGTATTCCCAATCACCAGTCCTTTTTCAGCACGTAAATCTACAAGCTCTTCACCATTTCCATTTACAACACTGAATACCCCATGTATACCAATTTTTCCCTCAACTGCCACATTACTAACCTTTGCATTCAAATCACCCATCACTATAACCCGGTCTCGTGCATCAAAACCACTAACACACTCATTCAGCTGCTCCCAAAACACTTGCCTCTCATGATCTTTCTTCTCATGCCCAGATGCATATGCACCAATAATCACCCATCTCTCTCCATCAACTTTCAGTTTTACCCATATTAATCGAGAATTTACTTTCTTACATTCTATCACATACTCCCACAACTCCTGTTTCAGGAGTACTGCTACTCCTTCCCTTGCTCTTGTCCTCTCACTAACCCCTGACTTTACTCCCAAGACATTCCCAAACCACTCTTCCCTTTACCCTTGAGCTTCGTTTCACTCATGTTTACCAAATGGCGTCGTAGCTTCGTCTCTTCGATGTATATCAACTGACTGTTATATTTCTCTCTTGTGTCTTCCCTGATGATGATGTGATTATGACACGAAAGTGCACTTGGGAACTTTTCGTGTCTCATTTTCCCCGTGGACTCATAGGAATATATATATATATATATATATATATATATATATATATATATATATATATATATATATATATATATATATATATATCGCTCTTCGAACTCGCTCTTTGACCAAGAAGTGTATCTTGGTGTAGCCTCAACCCTAAGAGAGAGAGAGAGAGAGAGAGAGAGAGAGAGAGAGAGAGAGAGAGAGAGAGAGAGAGACCGGGGACAGCTAGGGACCACCAGCTAGGGACGCTATGAATGGTCCAGTCGCTGGGGGGGGAAAGAAAATGGGGGAGGGGGTGGGGTCCCCTCCCCTCCATTCCTCCCCATTCCTCCCCATTCCTCCCCATTCCAGCTGATGAGACGGGCCGTCTGGTGAATAAGGCCGACGCTACGAGGGAAAGCCATATGGATTTTCGGCTTAACGAGCGAGCGAGAGAGAGAGAGAGAGAGAGAGAGAGAGAGAGAGAGAGAGAGAGAGAGAGAGAGAGGGCGAGAGAGAGGAGAGAGAGAGAGAGAGAGAGAGAGAGAGAGAGAGAGAGAGAGAGAGAGAGAGAGAGAGAGAGAGAGGAGAGAGAGAGAGAGAGAGAGAGAGAGAGAGAGAGAGAGGAGAGAGAGAGAGAGAGAGAGAGAGAGAGAGATCTTACGTACGGAGTGAACTATCTGTTTGCCAAACGAGACGAGGCAATTAGAACACACAGCAATTAATACCTTTTATGTTTTTGTTTTTGATGTTATTTAGAGACACTTGCTCAGAGCAATAAGTAGCTCCTTACCTTCATATGTTTGCCTCACGTAGCTCCTTACCTTCATATGTTTGCCTCACGTAGCTCCTTACCTTCATATCTTGCCTCACGTAGCTCCTTACCTTCATATCTCGCCTCACGTAGCTCCTTACCTTCATATCTTGCCTCACGTAGCTCCTTACCTTCATATCTTGCCTCACGTAGCTCCTTACCTTCATATCTTGCCTCACGTAGCTCCTTACCTTCATATCTTGCCTCACGTAGCTCCTTACCTTCATATCTTGCCTCACGTAGCTCCTTACCTTCATATCTCGCCTCACGTAGCTCCTTACCTTCATATCTTGCCTCACGTAGCTCCTTACCTTCATATCTTGCCTCACGTAGCTCCTTACCTTCATATCTTGCCTCACGTAGCTCCTTACCTTCATATCTAGCCTCACGTAGCTCCTTACCTTCATATCTTGCCTCACGTAGCTCCTTACCTTCATATCTTGCCTCACGTAGCTCCTTACCTTCGTATCTTGCCTCACGTAGCTCCTTACCTTCATATCTTGCCTCACGTAGCTCCTTACCTTCATATCTTGCCTCACGTAGCTCCTTACCTTCATATCTTGCCTCACGTAGCTCTCAGCGCTGGGAGGGGCTAGGAGGAGGGAGGGTTTACGCCCTCTTACCTCTGTGCTTGTGTCCTAGCTCAGAGAACTCCTGGGAGAGGTTCTCAGGGCTGGTGTTCTTGGTGCTGAGAGAGGAGCAGCCGTTGCTGAGACCCGGCAGCTGGCGCAGCGACGTGACCTGTGGGCACAGATGGTGTGTGGGGGAAGGGTCAGCACCACCTGCGTGCGTGGTCACTATACGATGAATACATGACTATGGTTGTTACGATAGATAGAGAGATAGGTAGATAGATAAGTAGATAGATAGATAGATAGATAGGTAGATTGGTAGATAGATAGATAGATGGGTAGATAGATAGACAAATGGGTGGATAGATAGATAGATAGGTAGGTACATTGATAGATAGATAAACTGATAGATAGATTGATTGATTGATTGATAGATGGATAGATAGATAGATAGATAGATAGATAGATAGATAGATAGATAGGTACATTGATAGATAGATAGACAGACAGATTAATTGATTGATTGATTGATTGATTGATTGATTGATTGATGGATAGATAGATAGAGATAGATAGATAGGTAGATAGACATTTAGAGAGATAGGTAGATAGATAGATAGACAGATAGGTAGATTGATAGATAGATAGATAGATTGATAGGTAAATAAATAGATAGGTAGATAGATAGATAGGTGGATTGATAGGTAAATAGATAGATAGATAGATAGATAGATACATGCATACATACATACATACATACATACATACTTACATACATAAGTAAACTGATAGATAGGTAGATAGATAGATAGATAGATAGGTAGATTGATAGACAGATATATAGATAGATTGTACCGCCTCGTCCAAAGTTTCCTTACCCCAGACAAGTCCATCATTACCCTGCCACTGTCCGCAGCGCAGCTTTGGAAGCTGCCAATGCCTCACGTAAACACCTTTGGTATTGTATAATTCGAGAATACATTCACGACCAAAGATGTATGATTGTATTTAATACACGAAGGGAAGGGACCCCTGGGCAGCGACCAGGCCTCCGAGCGAACCTGGCGTAGCTGATGGAAGACGACCGACCATTCTTGCTGGCGAACATCTCAGACGTGTGTGTGTGTGTGTGTGTCCTCGAATTGGGTATTCGTAGAAAAGTCCCTAGAGAGACAGAGAACCTCGTCCTGATTTTCTAGTGGCCTCAGAACTGGCGAAGACATGACAAGGTACCACATGGCTAAATGAAGAAAGCAGATTTCACTATACCAAGAGGAATGAGAGAGGGGTAAACCCTCGCTATCTATCTATCTGTCTATCTATCTATCTATCTATCTATCTATCTATCTAATTCTGACGGTTAATTTGCCACTGTCTATCACAGAGCCTCCTCCTAATTTTCTAGTGGTCTCGGAACTGGCGAAGACATGACAAGGTACCACATGGTTAACTGAAGAAAGCAGATTGGACTCTGGAGTTCACTATACCAAGAGAAATGAGAGAGGAGTAAACCCTCGCTATCTATCTATCTATCCATCTATCTATCTATCTATCTGTCTGTCTGTCTAATCCTGATGGTTGATTTGCCTCTGTCTATCGCACACATGTGTCGCCCTTCGTGGTGGCGAAGGTTGAGAGCGATCAAGTGGTTTATCGCAAAGTTACGTCCTCGAGCGACGTAGCTAAATCACCGTGGAGGCTACGCCCCTCTGGTACTGCGATACTCGAGGGTCAAGACGCCCAAGGGCTTCTCAGAGGCCAGGTTGTTGCCCCGGGCACCAAGGGCGTCCTCTGTACGTGGAGTTGTGGCACCGAGCACCAAGGGCGTCCTCTGTACGTGGAGTTGTGGCACCGGGCACCAAGGGCGTCCTCTGTACGTGGAGTTGTGGCACCGAGCACCAAGGGCGTCCTCTGTACGTGGAGTTGTGGCACCGGGCACCAAGGGCGTCCTCTGTACGTGGAGTTGTGGCACCGGGCACCAAGGGCGTCCTCTGTACGTGGAGTTGTGGCACCGAGCACCAAGGGCGTCCTCTGTACGTGGAGTTGTGGCACCGGGCACCAAGGGCGTCCTCTGTACGTGGAGTTGTGGCACCGGGCACCAAGGGCGTCCTCTGTACGTGGAGTTGTGGCACCGGGCACCAAGGGCGTCCTCTGTACGTGGAGTTGTGGCACCGAGCACCAAGGGCGTCCTCTGTACGTGGAGTTGTGGCACCGGGCACCAAGGGCGTCCTCTGTACGTGGAGTTGTGGCACCGAGCACCAAGGGCGTCCTCTGTACGTGGAGTTGTGGCACCGGGCACCAAGGGCGTCCTCTGTACGTGGAGTTGTGGCACCGAGCACCAAGGGCGTCCTCTGTACGTGGAGTTGTGGCCCCGAGCACCAAGGGCGTCCTCTGTACGTGGAGTTGTGGCACCGAGCACCAAGGGCGTCCTCTGTACGTGGAGTTGTGGCACCGGGCACCAAGGGCGTCCTCTGTACGTGGAGTTGTGGCACCGAGCACCAAGGGCGTCCTCTGTACGTGGAGTTGTGGCACCGAGCACCAAGGGCGTCCTCTGTACGTGGAGTTGTGGTACCGAGCACCAAGGGCGTCCTCTGTACGTGGAGTTGTGGCACCGAGCACCAAGGGCGTCCTCTGTACGTGGAGTTGTGGCCCCGAGCACCAAGGGCGTCCTCTGTACGTGGAGTTGTGGCCCCGAGCACCAAGGGCGTCCTCTGTACGTGGAGTTGACCATCTACCTGAAGGAGGAACCACGACCCGCTGGCTTTCCATAGTTCGATTTACAGATGCCGGGATCGTGAATTAGTTCTCTGTCGTGACCACGATTGTTACGATGGCTTGTGTGTTGTGAGTTGCTCTGGCTGCTGTTAAGGGTTAGGGGGGGTCGGGGGGATAACGAGTAGTTGGTTCCAATCACCTCGTTAGCCAGGACATGGCCATTGTTAAGTGTGAGCGATGGTAGGACACTGCCAGCTTTGCCCCTGGACCATGGTAACAATCGTTAGAGACAAGCGACTCTAACGACATGGTGACCTCATCTTACCTTTCTCTTGACCTCCAAAGACATGTCTCCCCCTCCCTTTGCCCTTGGGCACATGGTTGCGCATGCCAACGCCAGAACGCCTCCTTAGGGCCTCCATTGCCATCGTCAGCAGTACAACATGAGACTCCTGGCCTCCACCAAGGCTTTCCTTCCCCATGGCCTCCTCCAGCAGGAGGTGCGTGTGACACCGCCCATCTCCTGCTGCAGTTCGTAAAAGACTTCAGCGACGCCTCTTCCCCCCCCCCCCCCACAACAACCGGTTCCCCCGTCAGCAGCGCCGTCAGTAGACTTACGATACTTCAGTATCCCTCTTCTCTTCGACTGCAGAATCTTATAGACCTGAACATGCCACCTCTCCGTCAGCCGCTCCACGAGATCCCAGCCAAAGATTACCAACGGGGCTACTGCTTCACCTTCTGCATGTGCACCAGCAGTCCGGGATTCCATTTCAACGCTGCCTCCAATTTCTCCCCTCCTTACCTCAGCCTTGCCTTCTTACCCTAATCCTAGACCTTCAACGGGTCACTACGTCTCAGCAAATTACTCAGCAAAACAGTTAGTGTTGCAGTGAGCCGTGTTCCCACACCTACGTCTCCTCCCCCCTTACACACGTCTCCACCAGCCACAAAGGAAGACACCCGATCCAATTTTCGAACACCCCACACACACCTCCCCCTGACCTTCCCTTCTAGCCAGCCTTTCCAATTCCAATCATTTCTCTCATGTCTCACGTTCGTGTGTGTGTGTGATGATGTCCATTTCCTCGCCAAGCTTGTACGAGCTTCACAATTTTCGAATGTTGACTCATGGTTGCAATTTGGTGTTGTGAGACGAGGAGGAGGAGGAGGGAGGGCTTGCTGGTTGTTGTGGTGGTTGAGGTTGCGAATGGCATGGTAGTTGTAACGTAGGAACGACTCATTAACATTGGGGTTGTGTGAATGTATGTATGGTGTGTGTGTGTGTGTGTGTGTGTGTAGTACCTTGACCCACCGTAACGAGCAGTTGGGTAATTAGAAACAAAGGATTTTGCTCCATTTTTTAATTTTTTTTCTCTATGTAATCTCCCTTCTCCCGTTTTCTATCGAATCGATGGCCTTGGCTCTTGGTCGCGTGTGTGAGTGTGTGTGTGTGTGTGTGTGTGTGTAGTACCTTAGGCCACCGTAACGAGCAGTTGGGTAATTAGAAAAAAAAAGTATTTTGCTCCATTTTTTAAATTTTTTTTCTCTTTGTAGTCTCCTGTAGTCTCCCTTCTCCCGTTTTCTATCGAACCGATAGCGTTGGCTCTTGGTCCCGTGTGTGTGTGTGTGTGTGTGTGTGTGTGTGTTTGTGTGTGTGTGTGTGTGTGTGTGTGTGTGTGTGTAGTACCTTGGACCACTGTAACGAGCAGTTGGATAATTAGAAAAAAAAAGGATTTTGCTCCATCTTTTAATTTTTTTTTCTCTATGTAGTCTCCCTTCTCCCGTTTTCTATCGAACCGATAGCGTTGGCTCTTGGTCCCGTGTGTGTGTGTGTGTGTGTGTGTAGTACCTTGGACCACTGTAACGAGCAGTTGGGTAATTAGAAACAAAGGATTTTGCTCCATTTATTTATTTTGTTTTCTCTATGTAGTCTCCCTTCTCCCGTTTTCTATCGAATCGACAGCCTTGGCTATTGGTCCCGGGAAGGGAGATTACACAGAGAG
>NC_092286.1:24941976-25064476 GCF_036320965.1 Panulirus ornatus
GACCCGGGGCCCCCGTTCTGTGGTGACCCGGGGCCCCCGTTCTGTGGTGACCCTCTTCAAAACTTCAGAGACAGAAGGGGGCCCCCTGTTCTGTGGTGACCCGGGGCCCCCGTTCTGTGGTGACCCTCTTCAAAACTTCAGAGACAGAGGAGGGGGACCCTTCTGTGGTGACCCAGGGCCCCCGCTCTGTGGTGACCCGGGGCCCCCATCTGTGGTGACCCGGGGCCCCCGTCTGTGGTGACCCGGGGCCCCGTTCTGTAGTGACCCTCCTGTGAGGCTTGGGTTATTATTATCACCCTTTCCATTTCAACACGACCTTGCTGGTATGTGGAGAGGGTGAGTTTGCTTCACCCTTGTGCCCGGGGCGTTGAAGTGTGACCTCTGTCTGGAGTGGTAGGTGGAAGTTGACTTCCAGTGTGACCTCTGTCTAGACTGCTACCTAGAGGTCGTCCTCGAGTGTGACCTCTGTCTAGTCTGCTACCTGGAGGTCGTCCTCGAGTGTGACCTCTGTCTGGACTGCTACCTGGAGGTCGTCCTCGAGTGTGACCTCTGTCTAGACTGCTACCTGGAGGTCGTCCTCGAGTGTGACCTCTGTCTGGACTGCTACCTGGAGGTCGTCCTCGAGTGTGACCTCTGTCTGGAGTTGCTTCCTGGAGGTCGTCCTCGAGTGTGACCTCTGTCTGGACTGCTACCCGGAGGTCGTCCTCGAGTGTGACCTCTGTCTGGACTGCTACCTGGAGGTCGTCCTCGAGTGTGACCTCTGTCTGGACTGCTACCTGGAGGTCGTCCTCGAGTGTGACCTCTGTCTGGACTGCTACCTGGAGGTCGTCCTCGAGTGTGACCTCTGTCTGGACTGCTACCTGGAGGTCGTCCTCGAGTGTGACCTCTGTCTGGACTGCTACCTGGAGGTCGTCCTCGAGTGTGACCTCTGTCTGGACTGCTACCTGGAGGTCGTCCTCGAGTGTGACCTCTGTCTGGACTGCTACCTGGAGGTCGTCCTCGAGTGTGACCTCTGTCTGGACTGCTACCTGGAGGTCGTCCTCGAGTGTGACCTCTGTCTGGACTGCTACCTGGAGGTCGTCCTCGAGTGTGACCTCTGTCTGGACTGCTACCTGGAGGTCGTCCTTCGTCTCGTCAAAATAATTGACCCTCACTCTTGACCTCATGACAAGTTTATCATAAATGATAATGATAAAAAAAATAAAGTCTTCATTATTCCCATGGGCCAGTCGACCTCCCCTGACCTCCTCTGGTGATTGGAGGTCAGGGGTGAACAGGGGGTCAACTGACAGTGGTCAAGGTCGTGTGCCAACTACTGTTGTCACCTAATCATGTCTTCCATGGTTCACCATGAGCTAAATCGTCATGCAAAGATACACTCAACTCCAGTGACCTTGACACGAATATTGCTATTATGAGTCAAAACTCATATATATATATATATATATATATATATATATATATATATATATATATATATATATATATATATATATATATATATATTCCTATGAGTCCACGGGGAAAATGAAACACGAAAAGTTCCCAAGTGCACTTTCGTGTCATAATCACATCATCATCAGGGGAGACACAAGAGAGAAATATAACAGTCAGTTGATATACATCGAAGAGACGAAGCTACGACGCCATTTGGTAAACATGTTTACCAAATGGCGTCCTAGTCACACACACACACACACACACACACACACACACACAGAGGAGCAGAAAGGGACGCAAACAACACCATTAGACAGTTGGGTCATTTCCAGGTTCTTTGTGGTAATGGAAGAGATGGTTGCTGAGAAGGAACAGAGATACAGTAAAGGGAAAAGAGTGGAACAGTGGACGGAGGAAGGGGAAGACCGTAAGATACAGTGAAGGGAAAGGCTCGAGCAATAACAGTGGAAGGGGCGACTGTAGGATACAGTAACAGTGGAAGGGGCGACTGTAAGATACAGTAACAGTGGAAGGGGCGACTGTAAGATACAGTAACAGTGGAAGGGGCGACTGTAAGATACAGTAACAGTGGAAGGGGTGACTGTAGGATACAGTAACAGTGGAAGGGGCGACTGTAAGATACAGTAACAGTGGAAGGGGCGACTGTAAGATACAGTAACAGTGGAAGGGACGACTGTAAGATACAGTAACAGTGGAAGGGGCGACTGTAAGATACAGTAACAGTGGAAGGGGCGACTGTAAGATACAGTAACAGTGGAAGGGGCGACTGTAAAATACAGTAACAGTGGAAGGGGCGACTGTAAGATACAGTAACAGTGGAAGGGGCGACTGTAAGATACAGTAACAGTGGAAGGGGCGACTGTAGGATACAGTAACAGTGGAAGGGTGAACTTTAGGATACAGAAACAGTGGAAGGGGCGACTGTAAGATACAGTAACAGTGGAAGGGCCGACTGTAAGATACAGTAACAGTGGAAGGGGCGACTGTAAGATACAGTAACAGTGGAAGGGGTGACTGTAAGATACAGTAACAGTGGAAGGGGTGACTGTAGGATACAGTAACAGTGGAAGGGTGAACTTTAGGATACAGAAATAGTGGAAGGGGCGAATGTAAGATACAGTAACAGTAAGAAGGGCCGACTGTAAGATATAGTCACAGTGGAAGGGGTGACTGTAACATACAGTAATAGTGGAGGGCGACTGTAAGATACAGTAACAGTGGAAAGGGCGACTGTAAGATACAGTAACAGTGGAAGGGACGACTGCAAGATACAGTAAGAAGGGGCGACCGTAAGATACAGTAACAGTGGAAGGGGTGACTGTAAGATACAGTAACAGTGGAAGGGGTGACTGTAAGATACAGTAACAGTGGAAGGGGTGACTGTAAGATACAGTAACAGTGGAAGGGGTGACTGTAAGATACAGTAACAGTGGAAGGGGTGACTGTAAGATACAGTAAGAAGGGCCGACTGTAAGATACAGTAACAGTGGAAGGGGTGATTGTAAGATACAGTAACAGTGGAAGGGCCGACTGTAAGATACAGTAACAGTGGAAGGGGTGATTGTAAGATACAGAAACAGTGGAAGGGGTGACTGTAATATACAGTAAGAAGGGGCGACTGTAAGATACAGTAACACACGAGCAAGACTTACCGAGAAGTTACCATATCCCAGATGGTCACACGAACACTGGCATTTCAGAATGTGTTCTTTTATGTCCTTCGGTAGATCGTCCAGACTTCGGCTCAGGCGAGACCCGGCAGGAGGCGCCCCGTGGTTGTGGTTGTAGGGGCGGTTGTGGCCGTAGTTGTAGGCGTGGTTGTGGGTGCCGGCGGGCCCCAGGGGGTCGGGCGAACGGCCCAGGGCGGTGGTCAGGCGCTCCTCCACGCTCAACAGCTTTGGCAGCTGAAACACCACAACACAACACAAAACACAACATTGTACCTGGAGTTGGCCAGTTCTGGAGTTAGGTTGTTTCTGGGGGCTCCAGGGAATATATGGAGGAGGCAAAGTACAGAAGACCTGGTTTGCTAGAGGTCCAGCATCCTCAATCCCTATTATATAAGACAGGATACGTTGCCAAGTGCACTTTCGTGTCATAATCACATCATCAGGGGAGATACAAGAGAGAAATATAACAGTCGGTTGATATATACAAAGAAGCGACGTAGCTAGGACGCCATTTGGTAAACATGTGACTTCCGTCTCCCCTGATGATGATGTGATTATGACATGAAAGTGCACTTGGGAACTTATCGTGTTTCACAGTCCACACAGAACCAAGGTTCTGGCGAAGTGCTCTGGTCTTAAACACCACTGGAAAAAATGCAGTTCCTTTTAGCAGCATCAGAAGAAAGAGACAGCAAAGCGAAGACTCAGTCTCCACCCTCCACTACCTCCGGCACCACGCTAGACAGGGAAACAAGTCGGAAAAAAAAATACCTTGCAGGACTAATATGCCAGATCAAAATCTTTATAGAAAAGTTAGTCTGAGGTAGATTGGCTGTGTGACTATGCCAGGCGTCCCCTCACCATAGATAGGCGTGTGGAAGATAGCCATGTTGAACGATGAGGGAGATAGAAGAAGAGGTTTATTCCATTCGAGAAGAAATTCTGCCGGGATGAAAGGAAGACGTAAAGAGTACTTAACCTCCCGGTTAATGGAATGTTGACTGATTGCATTCCAAGGATCGTTAAAATTTGGGGTGATTAATTAGATGTGTCTTCTCTTCCTGTATTGTAACAGAGAGACGAAGGAAGGGCTGTTAATGTCTGTAAGAATCTCCAGGCTCCTTGAAGGCAAAATATAATATATACGTTGTAGATGGAATGGTCATGGAGGCCGTGTTGGTTCATGAAGCAGCTTCATTCACTGTCTCGAACCACGGGTGGGAAGGGGGGATATTTCTGGCCCAGTGGAAGAGGGTTATATATATATATATATATATATATATATATATATATATATATATATATATATATATATATATATATATATACATTTTTTTTCACCCTGATATGAACTCTTTCTCCAGTAAATTACAATCTATTCTTTAAAACTTCTCTCGTTTAATAGCTTGTTTTTATGAATACGAAATGCATGACGCCCTTCCGAAACAATACCTTATGGAGCGCCTCGAAGCAACTTTGTAAAAATTCGAATTTTATGCGCCGTGGAGCTTCGAACACTGCTTCATGGAGGGTTATATGTATGTAAATTGCCATTCTGGGTTTGCTCAAATAGAAGTTCACTCGTAGAGTCGTCCAAAATGACTTTACGACTCATTGTTATCAGTTTTCTATATATTATATAAAGGAACATGTTGAAGACCATTTTGTTAAATTGATTGGAGAAAGGGTCCGTCATCCTGGTCCGTTCACTATTAGAAGACCTTCTGTAAGGGGGGAATGGGGGTGGGGGTGTGTGGTTCGACCCCTGGCTCGGGTCTGGGGCCCACTGCGATCACCCACTTAGAAATGGGGAAGTAGATATCTGACTGACTATCTGCATTGCGATCTTCACCCCTGGCAGCTGGATACAGTGGACTGAGTCATTAGGGAGAGTCGAGGTGGGGCCTGTGAGAGCGGTGCGAGTCGCGACTCACTCTCCCAAGGGAGAGTCAGTCATGGTGGAGAGTGACTCTCACTTGGATAGATTTTATTAAACTGTAACATTAACACGGTACAGACCCATACAGTGGCACAACATAACACTGACTCATGAGTATTTGACTCACTCACAACCCCTGAGTCCTGGACTCACTCACAACACCCTGAGTCCTGCACTCACTCATAACCCCTGAGTCCTGGACTCACTCACAACCCCTGAGTCCTGGACTCACTCACAACCCCTGAGTCCTGGACTCACTCACAACCCCTGAGTCCTGGACTCACTCACAACCCCCTGAGTCCTGGACTCACTCACAACCCACTGAGTCCTGGACTTACTCACAACCCCTGAGTCCTGGACTCACTCACAACCCCCTGAGTCCTTACTCACAACCCCTGAGTCCTGACTCACTCACAACCCCCTGAGTCCTTACTCACTCACAACCCCCTGAGTCCTTACTCACTCACAACCCCTGAGTCCTGACTCACTCACAACCCCTGAGTCCAGACTCATTCACAACCCCTGAGTTCTGGACTCACGCACAACCCCCTGAGTCCTGACTCACTCACAACCCCTGAGTCCTGGACTCACTCACAACACCCTGAGTCCTGGACTCACTCACAACACCCTGAGTCTTGGACTCACTCACACAAGGACGCACTCTAAGGCGTTGACATACACCAACACAGCAACACAATCATACTAACACAGCAACACAATCATACTAACACAGCAACACAATCATACTAACACAGCAACACAATCATACTAACACAGCAACACAATCATACTAACACAGCAACACAATCATACTAACACAGCAACACAATCATACTAACACAGCAACACAACCATACTAACACAGCAACACAATCATACTAACACAGCAACACAATCATACTAACACAGCAACACAATCATACTAACACAGCAACACAACCATACTAACACAGCAACACAATCATACTAACACGGCAACACAACCATACTAACACAGCAACACAACCATACTAACACAGCAACACAACCATACGAACACAGCAACACAACCATACGAACACAGCAACACAATCATACTAACACAGCAACACAATCATACTAACACAGCAACACAATCATACTAACACAGCAACACAATCATACTAACACGGCAACACAACCATACTAACACAGCAACACAATCATACTAACACAGCAACACAATCATACTAACACAGCAACACAATCATACTAACACAGCAACACAATCATACTAACACAGCAACACAATCATACTAACACAGCAACACAGTCATACTAACACAGCAGCACAATCATACTAACACAGCAACACAATCATACTAACACAGCAACACAATCATACTAACACAGCAACACAATAATACTAACACAGCAACACAACCATACTAACACAGCAACACAACCATATTAACACAGCAACACAACCATACTAACACAGCAACACAACCATACTAATACAGCAACACAATCATACTAACACAGCAACACAATCATACTAACACAGCAACACAATCATACTAACACAGCAACACAATCATACTAACACAGCAACACAATCATACTAACACAGCAACACAATCATACTAACACAGCAACACAACCATACTAACACAGCAACACAATCATAGTAACACAGCAACACAATCATACTAACACAGCAACACAATCATACTAACACAGCAACACAATCATACTAACACAGCAACACAATCATACTAACACAGCAACACAACCATACTAACACAGCAACACAATCATACTAACACAGCAACACAATCATACTAACACAGCAACACAATCATACTAACACAGCAACACAACCATACTAACACAGCAACACAATCATACTGATACAGTAACACAGACACACTAATACAGCAATACACCCATACTAATACAGCAGCACAATACAGCAACACATCACACAGGGTGTGGCACAGATTTTTGCAAAACGTGTTTCCCTTTGGCATCTCTTTGGCCTCTGTGGCATAGCATCGTCTTTAGCCTGTCCATCACAGCAGTCGTCAAAAGGGGCGAGTTTCTCCTGTTAGCCTTATTCCCCTCACGACCTTAAACCCTTCCCTCACACTAACCTCGGTCATCACACACTCTGTATGTACACACACTCTATACACCCTCCACACACTCTCACCGTCTTAAGCTAACACTCACTCTTTTTCTCGAACTGAACCCACACCGCAACTCAGTCCAAACCTCGGTCATCACACACACTATATACACACACTCTATACACCCCTCCACACTCCCTCACCGTCTTAAGCTAACACTCACTCTTTTTCTCGAACTGAACCCACACCGCAACTCAAAATCCAAACCTGGACAATCAGGTTAGGTTGGGTTTAGGTTAGGTTAGCATTGACCTGGTTCGATTCAGATACGAGAAAGAGAGAGAGAGAGAGAGAGAGAGAGAGAGAGAGAGAGAGAGAGAGAGAGAGAGAGAGATTGGTCTCCCTGTCTCTTTCTAAAATTCTCTATTTCTCTAAACATTGCGGAACTCAGCCGTGCATTAAGATCAACAGGTCTGCCATAGCCCACAACCTCTGCTCGATCGTGTAAACCACCACAACACAAAATCAACATTAACCCCCCCAAAATATATATATATATAAATCTACTTCCTAAACTCTCTTAATGGAGAGAGGGAGGGATGTGTATAGGTGATGTGTATAGGTGTCGTGTTCACGTCTCTTGTGAGCAACGGGGTTCGGACGACTCATAAGAGGTGGACTGACCCCACTGCCTCTCTCTCTCTCTCTCTCTCTCTCTCTCTCTCTCTCTCTCTCTCTCTCTCTACTCTCTACTCTACTCTACTCTACTATACAGGCGTCCATCCAGCCTCCGTTCCTCCACAAGTGTCTTCCTCCCCCGCTGCTTCCCATAGACTCAGTGTTGAGGGCCAGTTACACGAGGATGACCGTTGTATTTCGCTTCTCCTCCAGCGGCGCTTTCGACCTGTTGAAGAATTCATCTCTTTCTCTTTTCATTCTAATTCTTCTTGTATCTGAGGAAGCCTCGCGAGTTCATGAACCAGATGGCCATGATGTGTAGGGTCTGTGTCTGCACGAAATGGACCATGGGTAGGGTCTGTTTCTGCTCGAATGGGCCATGGGTAGGGCATATTTCTAGCCTAGGTGGCCATGAGTAGGGTATGTTTCCGCATAAAATGGACCATGTGTAGGGTCTGTTTCTGTACGAAATGGGCCATGTGTAGGGTCTGTTTCTATACGAAATGGGCCATGTGTAGGGTCTGTTTCTGCCGTAGGTGGCCATGGGTAAGGCATGTTTCTAGCCTAGGGGGCCATGAGTAGGGCATAGTTCTGCCCTAGATGGCCATGAGTAGAGCATGTTTCTAGCCTAGGTGGCCATGAGAAGAGCATGTTTTTAGCCTAAGTGGCCATGAGTAGGGCACGTTTATGCCCCAGGTGGCCATGAGCAGGGCATGTTTATGCCCCAGGTGCCCATGAGTAGGGCAGTTTATGCCCCAGGTGGCCATGAGTAGGGCACGTTTATGCCCCAGGTGGCCATGAGTAGGGCACGTTTATGCCCCAGGTGGCCATGAGTAGGGCAGTTTATGCCCCAGGTGGCCATGAGTAGAGCATGTTTATACCCCAGGTGGCCATGAGTAGGGCATGTTTATGCCCCAGGTGGCCATGAGTAGGGCACGTTTATGCCCCAGGTGGCCATGAGTAGGGCAGTTTATGCCCCAGGTGGCCATGAGTAGGGCATGTTTATACCCCAGGTGGCCATGAGTAGGGCACGTTTATGCCCCAGGTGGCCATGAGTAGGGCAGTTTATGCCCCAGGTGGCCATGAGTAGGGCATGTTTATGCCCCAGGTGGCCATGAGTAGAGCATGTATACCACACATGGCCACCATGCAGTACGCTAACCACTCGTTCTCTTCAAATCTCGCCCCATCTTTATCTCCCCATCAGCTCTCCAACTCTTCCCGCCCCATCTTTATCTCCCCATCAGCTCTCCATCTTCTTCCGCCCCATCTTTATCACCCCGTCACCCACGCGGGGCCCTAATCCTCCTCGTAACACAACGTATAAGTAAGGTGTTGTCATTTCCTTCGGCAGAGGGAGCCTTCCTCTTTATGTTCCAAACCTCATCTCTTTTCACGTCTTCCGCAGAGATGATGATTTACCCGCTTCCAATGCCCGTTCGTTGCCCCCGGCTTCTACACGTCTTACAGTGAACCTGTAAAGCCTTTATCGTATTTTACATCTCCACGCCTGTCGAACCATTGTGGTTAGGTTAGTTACGAATTGGATCGTATTGTTCACCTGTTCATTCTGAAACAGACCATTGAAAATCTTTCTAAGTAACTAATCCCAGAGCCTCTTCCGCATGAGACACAATAGTGGTAGGTGGGGGGCGGTGATGGCCTAATATATCTGTGATGGGAATATTCAATATTGATATCTAGACTGAACACGCCACAGGTCTTGTCTCTATCCGTGGCGCCTGGGTGATGGAATCCCAATTTCTAAAGGAGAAAGAGTCATATGTCGACGGAAACTCGGGGTGTGAAGATCCTCATTGCCTGGGAGGTGGTGAGTAAAATGTTTGATGAGGGGTGAGGAAAAGGAGTTGGAGGAGGTCCCATTGCGAATATTGACATTTGAGGGAGAGTGGGAATGGCGTGTGAGGGTGGAGACATGAGCTAGCATCAGAAAGGACCATCACAGTCCACTATATAGATGGTTTGTGGATGAGTGACTGAAATCCACCATGAATAAAGACGTCTCGCTCCTTCATCCTCGTCTGGCAAACATCCTTTCGCGTGGGCCAACTTTTCCAAAACTGATGCATGGAAAAAAAAATCGGCTTCCAAAAGAGAAAATGCCATCTCGAGGCGGAACTAATAACACCTGAGAACGATGAAGAGTGGGATTTGCTGACACATGCTGGCAGGAGGAAGGAGACTCGCACATTTTTCTGATTACAATTTCAAATTAGATTTTCTTGAGGATATGTCTTGAATGGACACTCGTATTGAATTCATGCTCGTTCACTGTTTCCTGCGTGATTGAGACTGCGTCAGGACCAGGCGAAGAATGGCTTGTTTACATCATGTAGTTGTCATGTATGATATTCCAAGCCACAGTCCTGTGTCCACAGCCAAGCCTCACATAACCTTTCTGTACCTTCATTTGACCTGTATATAGGCCCTGGTTAAGCCCATTGATAGTACGTTGTTCCCGGTATACCACATCTCCCTAGTTTACTCTATCCCGTGTATGCCGTTCACCCTCTTGCATGTTTAGGCCCCGAACACTAAAAATCTTTTTCAATACATCCTTCCATACCAAATTAGGTGCACCCTTTCTCCTTGTCCCCTCCACTTCTGACACAGTTATATCCTCTAGGTCAACCTCTCCTCACTCATCTTCCCCATATGTCCAAACCATTCCAGTACTTTTACCTTCACCTCTCAATCTCTCTTCACTCATCCTCTCCATATGTCCAAACCATTTCAGCACATTTATCTTCACTTCTCTCCAACATGCTCCGCTTACAACCAAACCTTCCTCTTACCATGTCATTCCCTGTTTGATCAATCCTCCTCACACTGTGTATTGTCCTCATACATTCCATTTCCAATTCACCAACCTTCATCAAGTGTTCGTGCAGTCAGGAGCCACACGCCTCGCGTCCTCACTACTGGACCAAGAAACTTGCTCATCTTTGCCCTCACACACAATGACCTCACTTTCTCCACACTCCTTCAGCTCACATTTGCCCCCCTCAACCACTTTAGCTTCTATAGTTCCATCTGCTCTCATGGCCACTCCCAGGTATCTAAGACACGCCACCTCCTTCATCTTCTCCTCACTCCAAACTCCCATTCAGACCAACTCTTCTCTCTTCCACGAGTGACCAGCATCTTTGCACACAACGTCCTTTCAGAGTGACCTATATCAGCTGGCTGGAAAGACAAAGAAAACGGGATCACAGATACTCACTGTGCAGTCTGAGGAGGCGCGGGGCATGTGTATGTCCGGGGCGGGGTAGACGGGGTACTGCTCCTGCTGGGGGCAGCCCCAGGAGCAAGGGGGAGGTGCCATGCTTGCCCCAGCACACCTGGGGTCAGGACAAGTACATGGTGGCGGAGCTGTAAGGCTGCAAGTCACACACGCGCCCCTGGCGTCGTCGCCCCAGCCGCTGGGGTAGAGGTGGGTGGGGTGAGGCGTGAGGGCGCTGCGCTGCAGGAAGCTCGGGTCGTCCAAGCAATGGTGTGGGCGACACCCGGCGCAGCTGCTGCACACGTCTTCGTGAGGCGGGGCGGTGGGCGGTGGGCAGCAAGGGCGGTGGGCGGGGGCGCGGTAGCTCCTGGGGAGGGTGTGGCTCACCACATCCAGGCCCACCACCGCCCGCCCACTCCGCAGCCCACCACGCCCAGTCACCATCTCCATCCTGGCTCCAGCACTCGGGTCCAAGTCGCGTGCCTCGCCTCCACTTGCCCCGCGACGGCCCGGCCTCCACCTCCGCTCCACCAGGCCAGTGCCACACATGTGGCGAGAGCGGGAGGACGCGCCCTGCCCCTCGCTGCAGCCGAGCTACACTCTCCCGTGCCTCTGGACGCCCTCAACACACTCCTAACCCTCCTTCAGCGTCGTTGTAGGCGACCTTGTGAAACGTATCTCCCATTATCTCCTTAACTGATAAGACAATCTCTCGATGGCTATCTCCACCACTCTCATGTCCCTGTCTGGTATCATCTCTTGGTGTGGAGGGTATGATACACACACACACACACACACACACACACACACACACACACACACAGGGGCTATGACCGGGGCGCCATTGCAGATCCTGCAAAAGAAAATCAGATCATAACATTACTTGACATTATTGAATACAGTATAAACACACACACACACACACACACACACACACACACACACACACACACACACACACACACACACACACACGAGTATTCTGTGTATGAAATGTATACCCAACATTATCATTTGAGTCTGGTTATGAATGATACTAATTACAGGAAAAGCACCATCATTCTATGAACCTTTTGAAAATGTCTAATCTCGCGGACTTGTTCATTAGCTTGGAAGGGAAGTGGTTTATTGGGCCATCTTGGTCACTCATGCATATATATATATATATATATATATATATATATATATATATATATATATATATATATATATCCCTGGGGATAGGGGAGAAAGAATACTTGCCACGTATTCCCTGCGTGTCGTAGAAGGCGACTAAAAGGGGAGGGAGCGGGGGGCTGGAAATCCTCCCCTCTCGTTTCTTTTTTGTAATTTTCCAAAAGAAGGAACAGAGAAGGGGGCCAGGTGAGGATATTCCCTCAAAGGCCCAGTCCTCTGTTCTTAACGCTACCTCGCTAACGCGGGAAATTGCGAATAGTAAGAAAATATATACCGTAAAGATGACTAACCCCCCATACACATATGACACTATTTCATTCACTTCCTTGGCATAAGAGAAATTATAGCCAGAAGGAAGGGAAATATTTTCGAAGGAAAAGATTGTATGATCCAGTTGGAGGATCGTGTCCACCAGATGGGAAGGATGGAACGGGGGAGACGTTGCGTCATGTGATAGAACCATTGAACAGTGTTATCTGTGGTGGTGATGAGGGAGGGTGTGTGTGGTGACCAGGATGGGAGGGTGTGTGTGGTGACCAGGATGGGAGGGTGTGTGTGGTGACCAGAATGGGAGGGTGTGGTGACCAGAATGGGAGGGTGTGGTGACCAGAATGGGAGGGTGTGGTGACCAGAATGAGTGTGTGTGGTGACCAGGATGGGAGGGTGTGTGTGGTGACCAGGATGGGAGGGTGTGGTGACCAGAATGGGAGGGTGTGGTGACCAGGATGAGTGTGTGTGGTGACCAGAATGAGTGTGTGTGGTAACCAGAATGGGAGGGTGTGGTGACCAGAATGAGTGTGTGTGGTGACCTGGATGGGAAGTGAGGTGCTGACTTCACCCAAAGTCTTCGAGACAACAAATATTCTCAACTCCCACAATTCCATTTTATCTTTGCCCATAACTGACGTAACTCCATTCCATTTCGTGTTGGAGTTACGTATTGAGGCTGGCCCAACCATAACATGTGGGGTGGCCAGGGAAGAGACCCACTTGGTTCGTCTGCTCTGCATTGGATTATGATACACGACGGATCTCTGGTCCTGGCAGTCTATATATATATATATATAAATTACCCCTACACCTGCATAGGAGACCTCTGTAATGGTATGCCAGGTAGGAGACCCGTGGGAGACATTGTCATGTGAGTGGAGATATGTCTTATCTGGCTTTGGAATGGCGCTGTTGCCTTGTGTATGTGGATACGTGTGGACGATAACTCGTCAGCCAAGCTGTCTGTAGGATGAAGGGGCCTGTGTCAGGAGGTCTTCTGGGAGTAGACCGATGACGGGGTCTGCGTCAGGAGGTCTTCTGGGAGTAGACCGATGACGGGGCCTGCGTCAGGAGGTCTTCTGGGAGTAGACCTGCTGGAGGTTTTGTGTTGGCATTGATCAGCGGACGCTGTCTACTGCCTGGGAGCTGGGGAGTTCGTGAGTGTACTTCGCTGACAGTCCTTAACACTTGTGTACAGAGTGTGGTGTGTGTGTGTGGGGTGTGTCCTTAGTGACGCAGGTAGAAAGTAGTAGAAATTAGTAGATATCACTTAATACGTTTGTGTACCGACTTAATACGGTTGTGTACCGACTTACTACGGTTGTGTACCGACGTAATACGGTTGTGTACCGACTTGATACGGTTGTGTACCGACTTAATACGGTTGTGTACCGACTTGATACGGTTGTGTACCGACTTAATACGGTTGTGTACCGACTTAATACGGTTGTGTACCGACTTGATACGGTTGTGTACCGACTTAATACGGTTGGGTACCGACTTAATACGGTTGTGTACCGACTTAATACGGTTGTGTACCGACTTAATACGGTTGTGTATCGACTTAATACGGTTGTGTACCGACTTAATATGGTTGTGTACCGACTTGATACGGTTGTGTACCGACTTAATACGGTTGCGTACCGACGTAATACGGTTGTGTACCGAGCGATGGCAGAGTCGCTTGCTGCTGCTGCTGTGGTGGAGCTATAGGTTCGAAATGGAATAGAAATGGAATTCCATCCTCTCTTGGAGTACTGGATAGCTAGGATAGGCGATCCAATCCAATCCCGTGTGTGTGTCGTTAAAAGCGATATCGGTGTACGCTTCCCCGCTAAGGTCCTTTTCATCCATACCCCAATTAAGATTGGACCCCTAAAGGTGAATGGGTAACATTCGTACCATTTCCACAAACAGTAACGGGTCTGTGGTTCTCTTAAACCTAACTACTTCCCACATTGTTATAGTCCAAACTATTAGTAAACTCAGTAACCACATACGGGTACTTAACTTGATGGTAAATGGGGGGAGGGGGCCCTATTGTCCCTCACGAAAGGGGGGGGGGGGTCGGTGCTCCCTAATGAGGGCCATCTCTCCATCTATCAGTGTGGACAGAATCTGCCCTCATCTATCCACGTCGTCACCACCTATCCTTACCCAGGCCCCACTGACCTGTGGCTCCAGGATGGTCCACACTTATCACACTTTATTGTTTAATTACCCACACGAAAGATTCGACGTACACACACACACACACACACACACACACACACACACACACACACACATTCACACAGAGCAGCAAAGACAGTGGTTCGAATCCTACAAACGCCTCCTCCAGGAGTAACCAGGCGCCCCCCTTCCCTCTACCCCATCACAGCTCACTCGACTTCTTCATGAGTTTCATGCCTGTTGATGTGGCACAGCGCCTCCCAGCCAGACAGACACAGAGAGAGAGAGAGAGAGAGAGAGAGAGAGAGAGAGAGAGAGAGAGAGGCACAGAAACAGGGAGACGGTCAATTGGGCCAGAAATGCGACATAGTGAGTGTTGCTTGTTTACGTTGAGCGAGGAAGGCCAGAGGCCAGAGAGAGATGTCGGTCGCTTCAGTACCTACCTGAAGGAGAGATGGACGAAATAGGGGGCGTGGGGTTGAGGCGCCTTCAAAACCTTCCTGAATATCTCTTAAAGAGATTCCAAAGGGCTTCACCGTCAGGTAAAAAGAGATTCCAAAGGGCTTCACCTTCAGATAAAAAGAGATTCCAAAGGGCTTCACCGTCAGGTAAAAAGAGATTCCAAAGGGCTTCACCTTCAGATAAAAAGAGATTCCAAAGGGCTTCACCTTCAGATAAAAAGAGATTCCAAAGGGCTTCACCGTCAGGTAAAAAGAGATTCCAAAGGGCTTCACCTTCAGATAAAAAGAGATTCCAAAGGGCTTCACCTTCAGATAAAAAGAGATTCCAAAGGGCTTCACCGTCAGGTAAAAAGAGATTCCAAAGGGCTTCACCTTCAGATAAAAAGAGATTCCAAAGGGCTTCACCTTCAGATAAAAAGAGATTCCAAAGGGCTTCACCTTCAGATAAAAAGAGATTCCAAAGGGCTTCACCTTCAGATAAAAAGAGATTCCAAAGGGCTTCACCTTCAGATAAAAAGAGATTCCAAAGGGCTTCACCTTCAGATAAAAAGAGATTCCAAAGGGCTTCACCTTCAGATAAAAAGAGATTCCAAAGGGCTTCACCTTCAGATAAAAAGAGATTCCAAAGGGCTTCACCTTCAGATAAAAAGAGATTCCAAAGGGCTTCACCTTCAGATAAAAAGAGATTCCAAAGGGCTTCACCTTCAGATAAAAAGAGATTCCAAAGGGCTTCACCGTCAGGTAAAAAGAGATTCCAAAGGGCTTCACCTTCAGATAAAAAGAGATTCCAAAGGGCTTCACCGTCAGGTAAAAAGGAACTCGAGGACTGAGACGGATTTCCACTGGAGATTCACAACACCGTTTAGAAATCTGGTGAAGGTTGTTTATATATTCTGTAGACGCCATTAATGTCCCCATCAGCTTTGATGCTCCAGCTGGTGGTGTTGTGGCCCCCCACACACCAGCTGTTGGTGGTGGCCCCCCTCCACACCAGCTGGTGGTGGTGGCCCCCCTCCACACCAGCTGGTGGTGGTGTGTGGTGGTGGCCCCTCCACACACCAGCTGGTGGTGTCGGTGTCCCCCCACCACACCAGCTGGTGTTGGTGTCCCCCCACCACACACACACCAGCTGGTGGTGTCCCCCCACCACACACACACCAGCTGGTGGTGTTGGTGTCCCCCCACCACAAATACACCAGCTGTCGACCCTGTGAATCGAGAGAGAGAGATCCCGACTTCAACTGTGACATAGACAGGTTCCACATTGGGTAGCGAGTGGTAGAAACAGATCAGACGCTATGTAGCGCCCCCCAGTTGCCTCCAAGACGCTATGTAGCGCCCCCCAGTTGCCTCCAAGACGCTATGTAGCACCCCCAGTTGCCTCCAAGACGCTATGTAGCGCCCCCCAGTTGCCTCCAAGACGCTATGTAGCGCCCTCTTTACGACGAAGTCTGTGCCAGTAGGAGACAACAATGTCCCACAGTCATTCCTCCCACTAGCTGTTCATCTCTCCAACAGTGTATAACGTGAGTGGGTTTTCCTAAAGTTCTTGAACAGATGGATGACGTGAACAGAGAACAGTTCTTCGTGAGATGCTGAGACACAGAACAACCAGAGGGAAGTTACTTAAAGTTAAGCATGAAACTTGTTACAAGAGGGAATTTACTTAAAGTTAAGCATGAAACTTGTTAAAGAACTTAAACATGAAACTTGTTAAAGAAAGAGGGACTTTGTTTACATTGTAAGCGGTGGTGGATGAATGGAAGGGACTGACTGTGGACGTAGTTAATGTGGACCAATGAGAGAAGACGTAGATGATTGGTTAATTACTGCACACGCTCGTGCCAGGTCTCCAGGGTCAGCTAGGGTAAGCCCTGTTCCAGGTCTCCAGGGTCAGCTAGGGTAGGGTAAGCCCTGTTCCAGGTCTCCAGGGTCAGCTAGGGTAGGGTAAGCCCTGTTCCAGGTCTCCAGGGTCAGCTAGGGTAGGGTAAGCCCTGTTCCAGGTCTCCAGGGTCAGCTAGGGTAGGGTAAGCCCTGTTCCAGGTCTCCAGGGTCAGCTAGGGTAGGGTAAGCCCTGTTCCAGGTCTCCAGGGTCAGCTAGGGTAGGGTAAGCCCTACTCCAGGTCTCCAGGGTCAGCTAGGGTAGGATTTCAGACTAGATTTCAGCCAACTTATTTCAGATTGGATTTCAGACTGGATTTCAGCCAACTTATTTCAGACTGGATTTCTGACTGGATTTCAGCCAACTTATTTCAGACTGGATTTCAGACTAGATTTCAGCCAACTTATTTCAGACTGCAGATTTCAGCCAACTTATTTCAGACTGGATTTCAGACTAGATTTCAGCCAACTTATTTCAGACTGCAGATTTCAGCCACCTTATTTCAGACTGGATTTCAGACTAGATTTCAGCCAACTTATTTCAGACTGCAGACTTCAGCCAACTTATTTCAGACTGGATTTCAGACTAGATTTCAGCCAACTTATTTCAGACTAGATTTCAGCCAACTTATTTCAGACTGGATTTCAGCCACCTTATTTCAGACTGATTTCAGACTAGATTTCAGCCAACTTATTTCAGACTAGATTTCAGCCACCTTATTTCAGACTGGATTTCAGACTAGATTTCAGCCAACTTATTTCAGACTAGATTTCAGCCAACTTATTTCAGACTGCAGATTTCAGCCAACTTATTTCAGATTGGATTTCAGACTAGATTTCAGCCAACTTATTTCAGACTGGATTTCAGACTTGATTTCAGCCAACTTATTTCAGATTGGATTTCAGACTAGATTTCAGCCAACTTATTTCAGACTAGATTTCAGCCAACTTATTTCAGACTGGATTTCAGCCACCTTATTTCAGACTGATTTTAGACTAGATTTCAGCCAACTTATTTTAGACTAGATTTCAGCCAACTTATTTCAGACAATTTCAGCCACCTTATTTCAGACTGATTTCAGACTAGATTTCAGCCACCTTATTTCAGACTGGATTTCAGACTAGATTTCAGCCAACTTATTTCAGACTAGATTTCAGCCAACTTATTTCAGACTGCAGATTTCAGCCAACTTATTTCAGACTGCAGATTTCAGCCAACTTATTTCAGATTGGATTTCAGACTAGATTTCAGCCAACTTATTTCAGACTGGATTTCAGACTAGATTTCAGCCAACTTATTTCAGATTGGATTTCAGACTAGATTTCAGCCACCTTATTTCAGACTGGATTTCAGACTAGATTTCAGCCAACTTATTTTAGACTAGATTTCAGCCAACTTATTTCAGACTGGATTTCAGCCACCTTATTTCAGACTGATTTCAGACTAGATTTCAGCCAACTTATTTCAGACTAGATTTCAGCCAACTTATTTCAGACTGAATTTCAGCGACTCATCCCTGATACACTGACACACGAAAGGCTTCCACAAATACCGCTAATTACTGAAACAAGTTGAGGCTTCAGTCATTAACAATTAATCAACGCTGATAAAGAAAGGATTCCGATAATGATAATGATAATGATGATAATGATAATGATAATGATGATTATGATAATGATAATAATGATAATGATAATGATAATGATAATGATAATGATGATAATGATAATGATGATAATGATAATGATAATGATGATAATGATAATGATAATGATAATGATAATGATAATGATGATAATGATAATGATGATAATGATAATGATAATGATAATGATGATAATGATAATAATGATAATGATAATAATGATAATGATAATAATGATAATGATAATGATGATAATGATAATGATGATAATGATAATGATGATAATGATGATAATGATGATAATGATAATGATAATGATAATGATGATAATGATGATAATGATAATAATGATAATGATAATAATGATAATGATAATGATGATAATGATAATGATGATAATGATTATATGATAATGAAATTATAATGAATAAGATAATGAAATATGAATATGTATATAATGATGAATGATAATATGATGATTAATATAGTAATGAATGTATGATAATGATTAATGAATATGTATGTGATAATATGTAATATATGATGATATATGATAATGAGGTAATATGTATGATATGATAATTAAATGATAATGATTGATAATATTGATGATAAAGTAATGAAATGATATAATGATTATATATTAAATGAGTAATGATGATGATAATATAATGATGAATGTATGAAATATGAATGATAAATATAATGAATGTAATGATATATTAGATATAAATGTAATGATAATGATGATAATGATAATATTATAATGTTGATAATGATATGAATATATATGTATAATGTAATGATATAATGATATAATGTAATAATGATAATGATATATATATAATGATATAATGATAATGATATATATATGTAATAAGATGTAATGAATGAGATGATATGAGTATAATAATATGATAATGATAATAATGATAATGATAATGATAATGATAATGATAATGATAATGATAATAATGATAATGATGATAATGATAATGATAATGAATGATAATGATAATGATGATAATGATAATGATGATAATGATTAATGATGATAATGATGATAATGATAATGATAATGATGATAATGATGATGATAATGAATAATGATGATAATGATGATAATGATAATGATAATGATAATGATGATAATGATGATAATGATGATAATGATAATGATAATGATGATAATGATAATGATAATGATAATAATGATAATGATAATGATGATAATGATAATGATGATAATGATAATGATGATAATGATAATGATAATGATGATAATGATAATGATAATGATGATAATGATGATAATGATAATGATAATGATGATAATGATAATGATGATAATGATAATGATAATGATGATAATGATAATGATAATGATAATGATGATAATGATAATGATAATGATAATGATAATGATGATAATGATGATAATGATAATAATGATAATGATAATGATGATAATGATAATGATGATAATGATAATGATGATAATGATGATAATGATAATGATGATAATGATAATGATGATAATGATAATGATAATGATGATAATGATAATGATAATGATAAGATGATAATGATAATGATAATGATAATGATAATGATGATAATGATAATGATGATAATGATAATGATAATGATAATGATAATGATAATGATAATGATGAATGATGATAATGATAATGATGATAATGATGATAATGATGATAATGATAATGATAATGATAATGATGATAATGAATGTAATGATGATAATGATAATGATAATGATAATGATGATAATGATATAATGATAATGATGATAATGATAATGATAATGATAGATGATAATGATATATGATAATGATAATGATAATAATGATAATGATAATGATGATAATGATAATGATATAATGATAATGATAATGATAATGATGATAATGATAATGATGATAATGATATGATAATATGAATATTAATGAGTTAATGGATAAATGTATGATATATGATAATAAATTAATTGTAATGATGATATGATAATGTATAATGAATTATGATGATTATAATAATATGTAATGTAATGATGATTGATATTATGATATTAATGTATATGGTAATGGATGATGATATGATATATTGTAATGAGATAATGAAATAATGTATGATATATTATGAAGATAATTTGAATATAATATATATGATTGATATATGAAATAAATGTTAATGTATATGATGATGATGAATATAATTATGAATGATTAAATATGTAATGAGATGATAATATGATAATGTAATGATATAATTATTAATATGATAATGATTGATTATTGAATAATGTAATATGAGATATATATATGAGATATAAATTAATGTGATAATGATATATGAATTATAATTATAATGAGATATATTGATGTAATATTATATGATATTTTATTAGATTAAAGTGATGTATAGATGATTGATATAATATATGGTTAATGATTATTGATATTAATATTATGTTATGTAATGAATATTTATAATTATGTAATGAATGATGGATAGATATTAATATGTAATGATATGTATAATATAATGTATGTAATGATATGTATATGAAATGTAATGTTGATAATTGGCTAACAGTCTGAAATAAGTTGGCTGAAATCTGCATCTGAAATAAGCTGGAATCTAGTCCTAGTCTTAAATAAGGCTGAATCTATCTAAATCCACGAAATATTGTGAAATCCAGTCAGAATCCAGTCTGAAATAATTGCTGAATCCAGTCTGAAATCAACTGAAATAAGTTGCTGAAATCTAGTCTGAAATCCAATCTGAAATAATTGGCTGAAATCTAGTCTGAATCCGTCTAAATAATTGGCTAAGTCGAAAAAGGTGGCTGAAATCCATCTGAAATAGGTGGCGAAATCAGTCTGAATTCATCTGAATAAGTGGCTGAATATAACAAGATGAAATGAGCCGTGAGGATGAGTAATGAGCCGTGAGGATGAGTAATGAGCTGTGGGGATGAGTAATGAGCGGTGGGGACAAGTAATGAGCCGTGAGGATGAGTAATAAGCCGTGAGGATGAGCAATAAGCCGTGGGGATGAGTAATAAGCCGTGGGGATGAGTAATGAGCCGTGAGGATGAGTAATAAGCCGTGGGGATGAGTAATAAGCCGTGGGGATGAGTAATAAGCCGTGGGGATGAGTAATGAGCCGTGAGGATGAGTAATAAGCCGTGAGGATGAGCAATAAGCCGTGGGGATGAGTAATAAGCCGTGGGGATGAGTAATGAGCCGTGAGGATGAGTAATGAGCCGTGAGGATGAGTAATGAGCCGTGAGGATGAGTAATAAGCCGTGAGGATGAGTAATAAGCCGTGAGGATGAGCAATAAGCCGTGGGGATGAGTAATAAGCCGTGAGGATGAGTAATAAGCCGTGGGGACAAGTAATGAGCCGTGAGGATGAGTAATGAGCCGTGGGGATGAGTAATGAGCCGTGAGGATGAGCAATAAGCCGTGGGGATGAGTAATAAGCCGTGAGGATGAGTAATGAGCCGTGAGGATGAGCAATAAGCCGTGGGGATGAGTAATGAGCCGTGAGGATGAGTAATAAGCCGTGAGGATGAGCAATAAGCCGTGGGGATGAGTAATAAGCCGTGGGGATGAGTAATGAGCCGTGAGGATGAGTAATAAGCCGTGGGGATGAGTAATAAGCCGTGGGGATGAGTAATGAGCCGTGAGGATGAGTAATAAGCCGTGGGGATGAGTAATGAGCCGTGAGGATGAGTAATGAGCCGTGAGGATGAGTAATGAGCCGTGGGGATGAGTAATGAGCCGTGAGGATGAGTAATGAGCCGTGAGGATGAGTAATGAGCCGTGAGGATGAGTAATGAGCCGTGAGGATGAGTAATGAGCCGTGAGGATGAGTATGGTCGATACTGCATATAACCCGTGAGGGGCAAAAATCCCCCCTACAAAAATAAAATGCTCACTCCAAATTTCCCGGGTCACTTCAAAGTCTTAGAGAGAGTAAGAGAGAGAGAGAGAGAGAGAGAGAGAGAGAGAGAGAGAGAGAGAGAGAGAGAGGGAGAGAGAGAGAGAGAGAGAGAGGGGGGGAGAGAGAGAGAGAGAGAGAGAGAATTCTGATACACAGATAATCCGATAATTGATCACCAGGCCAGACTGAACCCATGTCGGTGGCGGGTAATTGGCTGGCACTCCAGCAGGGGAGGTCGACCCTGGCACTCCAGCAGGGGAGGTCGACTCTGGCACTCCAGCAGGGGAGGTCGACTCTGGCACTCCAGCAGGGGAGGTCGATTCTGGCACTCCAGCAGGAGAGGTCGACTCTGGCACTCCAGCAGGGGAGGTCGACCCTGGCACTCCAGCAGGAGAGGTCGACTCTGGCACTCCAGCAGGTTAGGTCGACTCTGGCACTCCAGCAGGGGAGGTCGACTCTGGCACTCCAGCAGGAGAGGTCGACCCTGGCACTCCAGCAGGAGAGGTCGACCCTGGCACTCCAGCAGGGGAGGTCGACCCTGGCACTCCAGCAGGGGAGGTCGACCCTGGCACTCCAGCAGGGGAGGTCGACCCTGGCACTCCAGCAGGGGAGGTCGACCCTGGCACTCCAGCAGGAGAGGTCGACCCTGGCACTCCAGCAGGTGAGGTCGACCCTGGCACTCCAGCAGGGGAGGTCGACCCTGGCACTCCAGCAGGGGAGGTCGACCCTGGCACTCTAGCAGGGGAGGTCGACCCTGGCACTCCAGCAGGGGAGGTCGACCCTGGCACTCCAGCAGGGGAGGTCGACTCTGGCACTCTAGCAGGGGAGGTCGACCCTGGCACTCCAGCAGGAGAGGTCGACTCTGGCACTCCAGCAGGAGAGGTCGACCCTGGCACTCCAGCAGGAGAGGTCGACCCTGGCACTCCAGCAGGAGAGGTCGACCCTGGCACTCCAGCAGGAGAGGTCGACCCTGGCACTCCAGCAGGAGAGGTCGACTCTGGCACTCCAGCAGGAGAGGTCGACCCTGGCACTCCAGCAGGGGAGGTCGACTCTGGCACTCTAGCAGGGGAGGTCGACTCTGGCACTCCAGCAGGAGAGGTCGACTCTGGCACTCCAGCAGGAGAGGTCGACTCTGGCACTCCAGCAGGAGAGGTCAACTCTGGCACTCCAGCAGGAGAGGTCGACTCTGGCACTCCAGCAGGAGAGGTCGACCCTGGCACTCCAGCAGGAGAGGTCGACTCTGGCACTCCAGCAGGAGAGGTCGACCCTGGCACTCCAGCAGGAGAGGTCGACCCTGGCACTCCAGCAGGAGAGGTCGACTCTGGCACTCCAGCAGGAGAGGTCGACCCTGGCACTCCAGCAGGGGAGGTCGACTCTGTCATGCAGCTTCGCTGAGGAGGGAGGGACAAGGGCAGGATCCTACAGCCACTCCTGCGTGTAGCTTCATCCTGGGAGATTGGATCGTCTCCTTCGTCAGGAGGAGCCCCGTTCTTCCTTCCTCGCCCTTCTGCTGTATCAGCCAGGGTCGAGGGCCAGGATCAAGGACCCTCGAAAGCCGCCATGGCGTCCCAGGGCTTCGCTACTCGCAAGGGGACGCCTCTCGTAGAAGGACGACTCCCATGCCCTTTGGACAAAGGGAAGGAGCGCTAAGGGGCAAGGGCGTTGCTGTCGAAGAAGCCCCCTGGGTGTCACGCTCAGGAGCAACCTGACGAAGTAGGAGGGCCTCGCCAGGGGCGCTGTTCTCACTTCGGAGAACAGGGAACATCCTACGTCCCGTATAGAACAAGAACATGGCCAGGGAAAACCAGTGATGTGTGTGTGTGTATATATCCTTATGAGGTTCCTGCAGCGCTCAGGAAGTTAGCCACTTCCACCTGTCAGGCCCACAGGTCGTAAAGAGCTGTGATATATATATATATATATATATATATATATATATATATATATATATATATATATATATATATATGCCCACATTTCGAACCTCCCAAATGACAGGTATGATGGTATGATGCTAAGAATAAGACGAGACAAGGCAGAATGGAGCTCCTCAAATGATTACGGTGACGACTCTTTTAAGGTAGCGAGGTTAAAGGAAGAAGATCAATCATGGAAGACAGTGCCATAGGGTCATTGTACGTGGAAAAGATGTTGGCATTATAAAGGTTAGGCTTCGTGTGGTTCTTCGGCACACAGAAACTGTTGGAAACAGCTGCCAGGGGCGCGCCACGGGCCAACTAGGCCTGGCACACCTTGTGAAAGCAGTGGCTTAAATGGAACCCGTCTACCAGAGCGAGGCACCCCACACAGAGGCGAGAGATAAAGATGGAAGAAGAAGAAGAAGAAGAAGAAGAAGAAGAAGAAGAAGAGAGAGAGAGAGAGAGAGAGAGAGAGAGAGAGAGAGAGAGAGAGAGAGAGGGGCTATGGTTATGTCGACCGTGTTTATGTTGCTGAAGCGAAACGTTGCGGGGCTGAAGAGTGAGAGACATGGATGAACTTCAGGAAGACATCTTGGTCGAAATTGCATTTTGGCCAAGTTAAATTTAACCCTGTTACTGCCTGTTGTATTATCCGACCACGCTGTACAGGCCCAGATTATGAGGATGTATATAAGTTCACTATGAGAGAGAGAATGAGTAAATACATGAGGAGGAGGAGGAATGTGAGGTACAGACATGAGGAAGAAGGGGAATCTTTGGTCAAGGATGAAACCCGGGAGAAAGAATGAATATAAACATGAGGAGGAAATATGAGGTGAAGACATGAGGAGGAAGAGGAATATGAGGTAGATCAACATGAGCCAGATGTAGCTTCACCATCAGCTACTTTGCCTCATAAACCAGCTGCCTTCTCATACTACGACTTTGCCTGTACCTACACTGCCTCATATTATGAGTGTAGCTTCAGCTGCACGACCTCACACTTCACGTCACCCTCCTCCCTCATACTATGAGTTTACATGCAGCTTCATGACCTCACAATACGACTTGCGTGACCTCACGCCATGTCTCACACACACATAACAAATTTTTCACTTCCAACTTTAGCAAGAAATTACATAAATAGATTCGACGTATGATCTCGAGGGAATAAAATTCTTTTATAATACCAAAGTTACTTTAGAGAAAATGTCCACTCCCAGGTGTCTAAAACATTCCATTTCCTGTAGTTTTTCTTCATTCAACCTTACTTCCCAACTAACATGTCCCTCAACCCTACAGAACCTAATAACCTTACTTATATTCACATTTGCTCTCAACTTTCTTCTTTCACACACTTTTCCAAACTCAGTCGCCAACTTCTGCAGTTTCTCACTTGAATCAGCCACCAGCGCTGTATCATCAGCGAACAACAACTGACTTACTTCCCTCTCATCCACAACCGACTGCATACTCGTCCCTCTCTCCAAGACTTTCGCATTCACCTCCCTAACCACCCCATCCTTAAACAAATCAAACAACCATAGGGACATCACACACCCCTATCGCTGACCACCTTTCACTGGGAACCAATCACTCTCCTCTCTTCCTACTCGTACACATGCCTTACACTCTTGATTAAGACTCACTGCTTCTAAAAGTTTTCCTCCCACACCATATATTCTTAATACCTTCCACAGAGCATCTCTATCAACTCTATCATATGCCTTCTCCAGATCCATAAATGCTACATACAAATCCATTTGCTTTTCTAAGTATTTCTCACATACATTCTTCAAAGCAAACACCTGATCCACACATCCTCTACCACTTCTGAAACCACACTGCTCTTCCCCAATCTGATGCTCTGTACATGCCTCCACTCTCTCAATCATTTCTCACCTGTACAACTCACTAGGTACTCTGAACTCTTTGGACACTCACTTTTATCCCACTTGACTTTATACAGTGGCACTATACATGCATTCCACCAATCCTCAGGCACTTCACCATGAAACATACATTGAAAATCTTTACTAATTAATCAACAACACAGTCACCTACTTTGTTAAAAAAAAAAAAAAAAACTCAATTGCAAGATCATCCACTCCAGCCGCCTTGCCACAATGCACCCTACGGAAGATTTTCACCACCTCTTTACTCTTCACCTGTCCACAACTTTCTCACTTCGTATCAGTGCTTATCAGTGCTTATCATGGTACATTTAAGAGATAAGACGATTCCTTTATCAAGGCTATGTTATCCTTATCAGTGCTTATCGCTGTATATTCAAGATATAAGACAGTTCCTTTATCAAGGCTATGTTATCTCTCAGGTTCAAAGATAAGCAGGGTGTGTGTGTGTGTGTGTGTGTGTGTGTGTGTGTGTGTGAAATCTAGATTTGGAGGGAAGAGAAGGTTGAGGATGTGTTAGTACCCCCGTAGAGACGGTCTGTAGGGTGTTGTCCCCGTAGAGACTGTGTGTGTGGTGCTACCTCCGTAGAGACGGTGTGTGTGTGGTGCTACCCCCGTAGAGACGGTGTGTGTGGTGCTACCCCCGTAGAGACGGTGTGTGTAGTGCTACCCCCGTAGAGACGGTGTGTGTGGGGTGCTGTCCCCCAGCTGTGTGTCCTGCTGGGGGAGGAGGGAAGGGGGACTCTCTGGGGACTGGGGGGGGTGATGGGGAAGGGGAAGGGGTGGGTGTGACTTTTGGGGTGATGGTGGTGATGGTGGTGATGGTGGTGATGGAGGGGGGCGACGTGTTGTCCCTGGGAAGTGATGGATGGCTGGTAGTGAGGGAGTGTTGGGGGAAGGCAAGCTCCAAGATTTGGACGTCATACCGAGTGAAAAAACGTATAATAAATGGTGCTATAGGAGGGGCAACGTCCCCTTGCCTGGATGACCAGCTAGGAGACTGTTGGAGGAATGTTGGAGGGTGACCAGCTAGGAGACTGTTGGAGGATGACCAGCTAGGACACAGTTGGAGGAATGTTGGAGGGTGACCAGCTAGGAGACTGTTGGAGGGTGACCAGCTAGGTGACTGTTGGAGGATGACCAGCTAGGAGACTGTTGGAGGATGACCAGCTAGGAGACTGTTGGAGGAATGTTGGAGGATGACCAGCTAGGAGACTGTTGGAGGATGACCAGCTTAGAAACTGTAGGAGGAATGTTGGAGGGGTGACCAGCTTGGCGTCTGTTGGAGAGAGAGAGAGAGAGAGAGAGAGAGAGAGAGAGAGAGAGAGAGAGAGAGAGAGAGAGGCCTGGAGAGGGGACATGAGTGATGGGGGCTCATCATCCCTGGAGGCACTGGCTGTGTGGAAAACACTATTGTGATTGGAATGGTAGAGAGGGAGGGAGAAGTGGTCGGGTCAGGACAGACGATGAATATAAGTCAGTTCATACACATCGAAGAGACGAATCGCATGTTGACCAAATGGCGTCCTAGCTTCGTCTCTTCGTTGTATATCAACTGACTGTTATATTTCTCTCCTGTGTCTCCCCTGATGATGATGTGATTATGACACGAAAGTGCACTTGGCTACTTATCCTGTTTCATTTTCCCCCTGTGGACTCATAGGAATATCTTGATCACGCTCAAAATTGTGATCCTTTCCAATATATATATATATATATATATATATATATATATATATATATATATATATATATATATATATATATATATATATATATGTCTGAGGTGGAGGGTCAAAGCGGAGCGTCACAGATTGTATGATGAAGGCAGGTAGGCCGGCCAGGGAAGGGGAAGCTGTGGACATTATTCTGCATATTGAGTTATCGATGGAAAATTTAGCCTCCGGGGCCCCCAGGCCAGTGGACCAGGAGGATGGCAGCAATTTACTTGAGAGCATAATCCACTCCAATAGCCAGGACTCGAACCCAGGACCTTTAGCGTGGTCGTCGGGTATCCCCTCCAACAGGCAGGACTCGAACCCAGGACCTTTTGCGTGGTCGTCGGGTATCCCCTCCAACAGGCAGGACTCGAACCCAGGACCTTTAGCGTGGTTGTCGGGTATCCCCTCCAACAGGCAGGACTCGAACCCAGGACCTTTAGCGTGGTCGTCGGGTGTCCCCTCCAACAGGCAGGACTCGAACCCAGGACCTTTAGCGTAGTCGTCGGGTATCCCCTCCAACAGGCAGGACTCGAACCCAGGACCTTTTGCGTGGTCGTCGGGATCGCTGCTAATCTCTCAGCTGTGACCACCCCTCACGGGGAAATGGGACTATTCCATGACTGGTGATCGAACACCCTTCGTCTTGCACCCGTGAGCAACGGGGTCTACACCGGTCCAATCCCATCAAGGTCACATAACCAGCAGTTAGCAACTTACAGAACCTTACCCTACAGACGTAGAAGTATATGATTACGAATATAGTGCATATGAACGCGCGCGTTTTCATAGAACACATAATACCTTCCAACAGCTAGGACTCGAACCCAGGAACTTTTGCTTGATAGTCGGGAACGCTAACCCCTTGGCTATGATCGCTCCTAATAGGGAAATGACTATTCGATTACTAGTAATCGAATAACCTTCGTCTCACATCCATGAGCAATGGGGTCTCGAAATTATAGATGGAAGATGTTATTTTGGCATGGGGAAAAAGTTTCTTTGAATATTGATGTGTTGAACATTGGAACAAATTACGGTTGAACGTTGTTAAATGCAAAGACAATAATTTCAAAAAAACCAGTTTGACTCATTTTTTCGTCAGTTTTCGTATCTATAAATGAATAGAAGGAAAGACATTGACATATTCATAGATTCGGATCCCTCATACCAGACCCATAGACAATAGAGTAGTTTACCTGAGAGTGAGACATTGTTTTAAGATTTTAGATCAAGATTGTCTCCTTTTTTCTTCTATTCTTTTAAGTTCCATTTAGGCTTGCTTCACAGATACGTGGCATTTCTTCCATTCCTTGTTTCTCTCCCATTTATTGTTTCTCGAGGGAGTGGAGGATTGGAAAAAAGCGTGCTTACGTACTGTCTTATCACAACCTCATCCACTTACAACTAACAGCCTACAGAAGTTATAAACAGTTAACCTAATCATAAGCCAAAAGAAAATTCTGTTGTTCGCGTTTTCTTCTATGCACTTTCGTGCATTAGTTGCCGCTGACCAGCTGGCCATTTAGCTTTGGACTCGTACTAGCAATGAGCAGACGCTCCGACAGCAACAAGAGACTCGCTCTCTTTCCTCACAGAACGGCGGAATGGCATTGTCCAGTGGTATGACCATTCACCTCGGCCATTTCTCCATTCCCTGCCTCTACCATTGTGGGTACAATCTTCCTATTCAACTCTGCTATATTTTCCCGAATGTAGATAACCCCAGCAGCCAAGAAATTTCTGTCCATTCAAAGAAATGGATGAATTATTGGCTACTGTGTGTATGAAGGCTGGTCATAATGCACTGGCTACCTTTCAGAACCATCTTTTCGTAGTATAGAAGAACTGAATGGACCAGCTTACTGGAAAACATATGATAATGCTGATGTTCTAACAAGGGGAGAAAAGAAAAAAAGAGAATTGTGTTCAAACGCGATTGAAAGAAACTCGTAAAACTGTACATTTGATTTCGTGTTTGCAGTCTTCCAATAGTGTGTCAGAAATACAAGCATTAGAAGACCTATTTACATATGTCCCTTGATGATAGACGCAGATGAAGAGATACGAGTTTATAATAGCAGGTGTTTGGAAAAATAAACATGAATTCATCTTCCAATGTGGGTTTTGGCCTCTGGTTTTAACCCCCAGAGAAACACCTCTTATAGGTGACCTGTTTTGCCAAAGTGGTAAGGCCATCGAGGTCATCCTCTGTAATGTCCAATCAGAGGGAAAGACAGGAACATATATAAGGTCAGTTGAATGGGCAATGGTTCCACAAGATGAAATGTCGGGTTGATGGATGAATTGCTGGAGAGGGAGACTGTGGTGTGTGTGTGTGTGTGTGTGTGTGTGTGTGTGTGTGTGTGTGTGTGTGTTTGTGTGTGGCACAGATCTTAGGGAAGACCCCCCCCCCCGGATGAGTCATTGTGTCCCTGGTTTTCTACGAGCCACAGCTGGAGAAAACGGGTCCCATGATTCAAAGTTTCCTGAGCCACACAGGGGGAGATCCCTCATCTTTTCCTCCTTCATTAAAACACAAAATTTTTATTGAAATAATAAAAAAAACGTTTGAAAAACAGTATGACAACGAAGTGTGTGGATACAGCCTATCATGTATGATGATGATATACATTATGTATATGACATATCATACATATGGATGTATAAACACACGCGAGTTATGCACATTGGTTTCATACTGAAAAACGAAGTCTTGGCTTACACTGGTGATGACACGGGTTCTGACCACGTGGTTGGTATGTACGTCATGTCCTGTCACCTTATACCAGAGGTAGTGAGAACTGAACGGTGTGGAACCCCGTGTGCGAGGTAGAACACGGGGTCAGCCATAACTCCTGTACGACGTAGAACACGGGGTCAGCCATAACCCCATGTACTGGGGAGAACACGGGGTCAGCCATAACCCCATGTACTGGGGAGAACACGGGGTCAGTCATAACCCCATGTACTGGGGAGAACACGGGGTCAGCCATAACTCCGTGTACTGGGGAGAACACGGGGTCAGCCATCATTCTCTGTACTAGGGCTGACCTAGTGGGTCTTATAGACCACCACGTGTACTGGAGGTGTACTAAAGACCACGTGTACTGGAGGTGTGCTATAGACCACGTGTACTGGAGGCTGACACCTGGTGAGTCATATAGACCAACATAACCCCGTGTACTGGAGGCTGACCTAGTGGGTCACATAGACCACCACAACCCCGTGTACTGGGGGCTGACCTAGTGGGTCACATAGACCACCATAACCCCGTGTACTGGAGGCTGACCCAGTGGGTCACATAGACCACTATGACCCCGTGTACTGGGGGCTGACCCAGTGGGTCACATAGACCACTATGACCCCGTGCACTGGGGGCTGACCTAGTGGGTCACATAGACCACCACAACCCCGTGTACTGGGGGGCTGACACCCAGTGGGTCACATAGACCACTATAACCCCGTGTACTGGGGCCTGACCTAGTGGGTCACATAGACCACCATAACCCCGTGTACTGGGGGGCTGACACCTAGTGGGTCACATAGACCACTATGACCCCGTGCACTGGGGGCTGACCTAGTGGGTCACATAGACCACCATAACCCCGTGTACTGGGGCTGACCTAGTGGGTCACATAGACCACTATGACCCCGTGCACTCTGGGGCTGACCTAGTGGGTCACATAGACCACCACAACCCCGTGTACTGGGGGGCTGACACCCAGTGGGTCACATAGACCACTATAACCCCGTGTACTGGGGCCTGACCAAGTGGGTCACATAGACCACCATAACCCCGTGTACTGGGGGGCTGACACCTAGTGGGTCACATAGACCACTATGACCCCGTGCACTGAGGGCTGACCTAGTGGGTCACATAGACCACCACAACCCCGTGTATTGGGGTTGACCTAGTGGGTCACATAGACCACCATAACCCCGTGTACTGGGGGCTGACCTAGTGGGTCACATAGACCACCATAACCCCGTGTACTGGGGCTGACCTAGTGGGTCACATAGACCACTATGACCCCGTGTACTGGGGTTGACCTAGTGGGTCACATAGACCACCATAACCCCGTGTACTGGGGCTGACCTAGTGGGTCACATAGACCACTATGACCCCGTGCACTGGGGGGCTAACCCGGTGACTTAACGATTCGTGGAGCTAATGGGAGGTAAGCGCCCCCCCCCACACCCCCCCCCACCTCCCCCTGACCCCCCCAGGTCTTGGCTCTCCCCCAGATCCCCAGACTCAGGGGAAGGGGGGACCAGGCCATCTGGGGGGGAAGCCATTAATCCAATTGAAAGCGTTGTGAGGGAGTGAGGGAGAAGATACATTAATCATGTGATGGAGTAGGAGGGGTCAGTGATGGGGCATGAGGGAGGAGGTGAGGGAGAGAGGGAGGGAGAGGGAATGGGAGAGGGAGAGGGAATGGGAGAGGGAGAGATATATCAGCGAACTCTGAGACTGCCTCATCAGACTGCCTCATAAGACTGCCTCATAAGACTGCCTCATAAGACTGCCTCATCAGACTGCCTCATCAGACTGCCTCATAAGACTGCCTCATCAGACTGCCTCATAAGACTGCCTCATAAGACTGCCTCATAAGACTGCCTCATAAGACTGCCTCATCAGACTGCCTCATAAGACTGCCTCATAGGACTGCCTCATCAGACTGCCTCATCAGACTGCCTCATAAGACTGCCTCATAAGACTGCCTCATCAGACTGCCTCATCAGACTGCCTCATCAGACTGCCTCATCAGACTGCCTCATAAGACTGCCTCATAAGACTGCCTCATAAGACTGCCTCACCAGACTACCTCATAAGACTGCCTCATAAGACTGCCTCATAAGACTCAATATCCTCACCTGGCCCCCTCTGTTCCTTCTTTTGGAAAATTAAAAAAAAAAAAACGAGAGAGAAATATAACAGTCAGTTGATATACAACGAAGAGACGAAGCTATGTTATATTTCTCTCTTGTGTCTCCCCTGATGATGTGATTATTACACGAAAGTGCACTTGGGAACTTTTCGTGTTTCATTTTCCCCCGTGGACTCATAGGAATATCTTGATCACGCGCAAAATTGTGATCCTTTCCAATATATATATATATATATATATATATATATATATATATATATATATATATATATATATATATATATCACAATTCCTTCATCTTTGCCAACCAAAGCCACGCGCTGTGCCAGGGATGTTGTTATTGTGTTATTGTGTAGGATATGAAACAGTTGAACATTTCTCCCCTCCCCCCCGCCCCCCCCATCTGGCCTGACGAACTATTGTTCTCTCTAGGACCTGCACCTGAACTGAACATTGCTGAACAATTTGATGAACATTGGTCTTCGTATATATTTTGAAAATGTTAGGCGAGACGACTTGGATAAACCAACCCATTTCTCAAGTTCTTTTCATTAATATATATATATATATATATATATATATATATATATATATATATATATATATATATATATATATATATATACACACACACAAGAGGGTGTAGGCATGTCCAGAGCATCAGATTGGGGAAGAGCAGTGTGGTCTCAGAAGTGGTAGAGGATGTGTGGATCAGGTGTTTGCTTTGAAGAATGTGTGGGAAAAGTACTTAAGAGATACATATTGATTTATATGAGGCATTTATGGATCTGGAGAATGTATATGATACGGTTGAGAGAGACACGCCTTGTGGAAGGTCTTAAGAACATATGGTGTGCGAGGTAAATTGCTTGAAACAGACATGCTTTTATCGAGGGTGTAAGGCATGTGTACGAGTAAGAAGAGAGGAGAGTGAGTGGTTCCAAGTGAAAGTCGGTCTGCGGCAGGGGTGTGTGATGTCACCTATGGCTATTCAATCTGTTTATGGATGGGATGGTAAGGGAAGTAAATGCAAGAGTTTTGGAGAGAGGGGTGAGTATGCTGTCTGTGGGGGATGAGAGAGGGCCAGGGAAGTGAGTCAGTTGTTGTTTGTTGATGATACAGCGCTGGTGGCCCCTTGCATGCTTCATGTCAACAACACTAGCCATTAAACCACGGAGGCACACACCTTGATCGATGACCCCTGAATGCGCCTCAATTCAGCCTTTGGTCCACTCTCTCTCTCTCTCTCTCTCTCTCTCTCTCTCTCTCTCTCTCTCTCTCTCTCTCTCTCTCTCTCTCTCCACAGCATCTCAGCTAGAACACACCAGCTGGGCCCGGTCGACCGTCCAAAACCCTAACGCGTGTTTTGCTCTTAAGGAAGTGAACGCCAACGTCGTGTGTGTGTGTGTGTGTGTGTGTGTGTGTGTGTGTGTATGACTGATTGCACCCGCTGCATGGGAACCAAGTATACTAGCTCTTCCATTTTTCCCCTCTATTATCGTATCTTAAACGAGAAGATAAGACTATTGGCTGGGTCATGTTGGCCCCCGCGCCTCTGGCCCTCCACGTTGGTGGAGTGGTGGCTGGGATCCTCTCGTGTTAATTGCTTTGGCCAGAGTGAGGGTGGAACCAGATGGCGCCCAGGCACGTAGTGCAAACTCCTCCGCGCCGCCCCCTGACCACCCTTTTCAAATATCCACACTGGCTTCTGTGTTATATTATCGGCGACTTTGCATGGGTCCTGGCTTGTGTTGGAGGTGGGATATGTGCACGAAACACACATAGAGGTGTATATATAATCTCATATAAGTACGCCAATACAGCGTACACATACGCCTGATTATTCTTAAAACAAAATATATATTCATTTCTCTTCATTTGCAATATATATATATATATATATATATATATATATATATATATATATATATATATATATATATATATATATATATATATATATAAGGGAGCGGGGGGCTGGAAATCCTCCCTTCTCTTATTTTTTTTTAATTTTCCAAAAGAAGGAACAGAGAAGGGGGCCAGGTGAGGATATTCCCTCAAAGGCCCAGTCCTCTGTTCTTAACGCTACCTCGCTAACGCGGGAAATGGCGAATAGTTTGAAAGAAGAAAGATACATTTTCCGGTCATATATGTTTCCATATTAACAATTTTAGTGAAATGTTTTGAGATTTGTAAGTTATAGACACGCACTTCAGCTGGAACGCACCTTGGCCTTAACGCACTTCAGCTAGAACGCACCTTGGCCTTAACGCACTTTGAATGGAAAGCAAAATCCACTGATGCAAAAACTTTTCCCCTCTGGTTTTTGGCCGCTGAAGAATGAAGATTTAATAGAATTTTTTTGCCGGGGAAACCAGTGAATATGATGAAGAAAATATATATATATTTTTTTCTAATCTTACAATATAAGATTTTTTTCACCTTTTTCGTTACGATGTTTAAATAGATTTTTAAGAAGAAATTTATATATATATATATATATATATATATATATATATATATATATATATATATATATATATATAAGGCCACGAGTTTCAGTGTCTCTCTTTCTCATATACATCTATATACATCTTTCTTCCTCCAAACTTGTCAAAAAAAAAATTAATTTATATAAATTAGAATTTGCTATTTCTGTTTCGCTATGTAAATCAGGTGGGGGGGAGGGGGGGAGGGTTGAAGTTTTGAATGTCATTTTGTCATAGAATTTGATGAGATATTTTTACCCCAGCTGTCACTGGAGCCTCCAATTATCACTGGAGCCTCTAACTGTCCCTGGAGCCTCCAACTGTCCCTGGAGCCTCCAACTGTCACTGGAGCCTCCAACTGTCAATGGAGCCTCCAACTGTCAATGGAGCCTCCAACTGTCACTGGAGCCTCCAACTGTCACTGGAGCCTCCAACTGTCTCTGGAGCCTCCAACTGTCTCAGGAGCCTCCAACTGTCACTGGAGCCTCCAATTATCACTGGAGCCTCCAACTGTCCCTGGAGCCTCCAACTGTCACTGGAGCCTCCAACTGTCACTGGAGCCTCCAACTGTCCCTGGACCCTCCAATTATCACTGGAGCCTCCAACTGTCCCTGGACCCTCCAATTATCACTGGAGCCTCCAACTGTCCCTGGAGCCTCCAACTGTCACTGGAGCCTCCAACTGTCACTGGAGCCTCCAATTATCACTGGAGCCTCCAACTGTCACTGGAGCCTCCAACTGTCACTGGAGCCTCCAAATGTCACTGGAGCCTCCAAATGTCACTGGAGCCTCCAATTATCACTGGAGCCTCCAACTGTCACTGGAGCCTCCAAATGTCACTGGAGCCTCCAAATGTCACTAGAGCCTCCAACTGTCACTGGAGCCTCCAATTATCACCGGAGCCTCCAACTGTCACTGGAGCCTCCAACTGTCTCTGGAGCCTCCAATTATCACTGGAGCCTCCAATTATCACTGGAGCCTCCAACTGTCACTGGAGCCTCCAAATGTCACTGGAGCCTCCAATTATCACTGGAGCCTCCAACTGTCACTGGAGCCTCCAAATGTCACTGGAGCCTCCAATTATCACTGGAGCCTCCAACTGTCACTGGAGCCTCCAACTGTCCCTGGAGCCTCCAACTGTCCCTGGAGCCTCCAATTATCACTGGAGCCTCCAACTGTCACTGGAGCCTCCAATTATCACTGGAGCCTCCAACTGTCACTGGAGCCTCCAACTGTCACTGGAGCCTCCAATTATCACTGGAGCCTCCAACTGTCACTGGAGCCTCCAACTGTCACTGGAGCCTCCAACTGTCACTGGAGCCTCCAATTATCACTGGAGCCTCCAACTGTCACTGGAGCCTCCAATTATCACTGGAGCCTCCAACTGTCACTGGAGCCTCCAACTGTCACTGGAGCCTCCAATTATCACTGGAGCCTCCAACTGTCACTGGAGCCTCCAATTATCACTGGAGCCTCCATCCTGGGGGGCGGGGGGGTTCTTACATGGTGTACCCTACGTGACGACCGCGTCACAGGGAGCCTGGTGACGGCCGCGTCACAGGGAGCCTGGTGACGGCCGCGTCACAGGGAGCCTGGTGACGGCCGCGTCACAGGGAGCCTGGTGACGGCCGCGTCACAGGGAGCCTGGTGACGGCCGCGTCACATGGCCCTCTAATTACCCCATGGGTGATTATGTACGAACAAGGTGTCAAAGATCATTAACTTGACTAACTACCTAACAACCATACGTCAGGCACAGTAATTAGGCGTGATTAATAACACCTGTAGTGCTAGAGTAATTAACATAACTAATTATCGTAAGGCAATTAGCGGACGACATGACCTGAGGGGTAGTATGGTTCAGCGCTGCCGGACTCCGCCCGCTTCATCCTACCACACCGGTGGGGAAAGTCACCTGGGGGGAGGGGGGGCTGGTCTCTCTCATATATATATATATATATATATATATATATATATATATATATATATATATATATATATATATATATATATATACATATATATGTGTGTGTGTGTGTCTGTGTGTGTGTAGATAGATAGATAGATAGATAGATAGATATGTGTGTGTGTGTGTGTGTGTGTGTGTGTGTGTGTGTGTGCACGCGCGCGCGTGTATGTGTGTGTGTGTTTGTACGTGTGTGTGTGTGTGTGTGTGTGTGTGTGTGTGTGTATGTGTGTGTGTGTGTGTGTGTGTGTGTGTTTGTACGTGTGTGTGTGTGTGTGTGTATGTATGTGTGTGTATGTGTGTGTGTTTGTGTCTGTGTGTGTGTGTGTGTGTGTGTGTGTGTGTATGTATGTGTGTGTACGTGTGTGTGTGTGTGTATGTGTGTGTGTCTGTATGTGTGTGTGTCTGTATGTGTGTGTGTGTGTGTGTGTGTGTGTGTGTGTCTGTATCACACCCACACACACACACAATCACGACCATAAAGCAGGTTTGCATAAGAGTTCTTTCTGCTTAACAACGCACACCACCTTCGTTGCCCCGTCAATACATACCTAAACCCTAAACTAATTTACATATTTGATTACATATGCAATTAGATTACCCAAAATTGCCAGGGAATTTTACATTTTAATTTTTTGTGCCTCATTTGGACACATATAGTTTCAAATTTACTTGTAAGTTAACTATTTTCGGTGTAGCTTTTTCTCTTCAACATAAGCTGGAATTAGTAAGTCGAACTGATACGCCAAATTATAAGAATTTTAATGTTTAAAAACACCAAATTTATGTCAATTTAAATTTTCAAAAATGCCAAATTTATGTAAATTTAAATTTTTTAAAACGCCAAATTTATGTAAATTTAAATTTTTAAAAATGCCAAATTTATGTCAATTTAAATTTTTAGAAATGCCAAATTTATGTAAATTTAAATTTTTTAAAACGCCAAATTTATGTAAATTTAAATTTTTAAAAATGCCAAATTTATGTCAATTTAAATTTTTAAAAACGCCAAATTCATATCAATCTAAATTTTTAAAAATGCCAAATTTATGTTAATTTAAATTTTTAGAAATGCCAAATTTATGTAAATTTAAATTTTTCAAAAGTGATAAATTTTTTATTCATTTTGTCTTCTTGCAGTCTGTGTTAAGTTAGATGGGGAATTATCATGATAATTATTGAGTAGATAATTTCTTGTAGTAGAATTGGTAGACGGGTAGTAGACTATCTACCTTGGTGTTAAATTTGTTTGGTTGTCTGGTAGATGTTCATCTACTTTGGTATTAAACTGGTTGACTGGTAGATGACCATCTACTTTGGTATTAAACTGGTTGACTGGTAGATGACCATCTACTTTGGTAGTAAACTGGTTGTCTGATAGATGTTCATCTACTTCGGTAGTAAACTGGTTGTCTGGTAGATGTTCATCTACTTTGGTAGTAAACTGGTTGTCTGGTAGATGTTCATCTACTTCGGTAGTAAACTGGCAGTCTGGTAGATGGTCATCTACTTTGGTTTTAAAACCAGTTTGGTTGTCTGGTAGATGACCATCTACCTTGGTGTTTAAGTAGAATTGTGAGTTACGTGTTGCAAACCAGCAGCAAGCCCCTCCCCCCCCTCCCCCCCACACACACACACGAGAGAGAGAGAGAGAGAGAGAGAAAGAGAGAGAGAGAGAGAGAGAGAGAGAGAGAGAGAGAGAGAGAGAGCTACCCACCGTGGGCCAAAGAAGTGAAACTTGACAGCCACTGAAGTGGTGGTGATGATGGGGTAATGTTCAATGGGGGAGGAGGTTTTCTTAGTAAAATGATATATATATATATATATATATATATATATATATATATATATATATATATATATATATATATATATATATATACATATCGTTAATGGGATGGCCTTGTTTAGGGTCCCAGTTGCCCATAACGTCTCAACTAACAATAAAAAAAAAATGGACTTAATTTATCATTCATCATTTCACCTCGCTACCACAGCACAGGGCACGGCGCCCTTCCAGACCCAGAGGTTCCTCCTGGATGTCAAATGGAAAGGGCGTCTCGAGGTCTGTAGGAGGCGTCAGCGTCTGCCTCGATGTTTATGTCAAAAGAAAATAGATAAAAACTGCGCCTAGCAAGAAACGCAGAGTCTGGAAACTGTAGTCTTAACCATGGAGAGTCTGGAAGCTGTAGTCTTAACCCATGCAGAGTCTGGAAGCTGTAGTCTTAACCATGGAGAGTCTGGAAGCTGTAGTCTTAACCCATGCAGAGTCTGGAAGCTGTAGTCTTAACCATGCAGAGTCTGGAAGCTGTAGTCTTAACCATGGAGAGTCTGGAAACTGTAGTCTTAACCATGGAGAGTCTGGAAGCTGTAGTCTTAACCATGGAGAGTCTGGAAATTGTAGTCTTAACCATGCAGAGTCTGGAAGCTGTAGTCTTAACCATGGAGAGTCTGGAAACTGTAGTCTTAACCATGCAGAGTCTGGAAGCTGTAGTCTTAACCATGGAGAGTCTGGAAACTGTAGTCTTAACCATGGAGAGTCTGGAAGCTGCAGTCTTAACCCATGCAGAGTCTGGAAGCTGTAGTCTAAACCCATGCAGAGTCTGGACGCTGTAGTCTTAACCATGAAGAGTCTGGAAGCTGTAGTCTTAACCATGCAGAGTCTGGAAGCTGTAGTCTTAACCATGGAGAGTCTGGAAGCTGTAGTCTTAACCCATGCAGAGTCTGGAAGCTGTAGTCTTAACCCATGTAGAGTCTGGAAGCTGTAGTCTTAACCCATGCAGAGTTTGGAAGCTGTAGTCTTAACCCATGTAGAGTCTGGAAGCTGTAGTCTTAACCCATGTAGAGTCTGGAAGCTGCAGTCTTAACCATGAAGAGTCTGGAAGCTGTAGTCTTAACCCATGTAGAGTCTGGAAGCTGTAGTCTTAACCATGCAGAGTCTGGAAGCTGTAGTCTTAACCCATGTAGAGTCTGGAAGCTGCAGTCTTAACCATGGAGAGTCTGGAAGCTGTAGTCTTAACCCATGTAGAGTCTGGAAGCTGTAGTCTTAACCATGCAGAGTCTGGAAGCTGTAGTCTTAACCCATGCAGAGTCTGGAAGCTGCCATGGAGAGTCTGGAAGCTGTAGTCTTAACCCATGTAGAGTCTGGAAGCTGTAGTCTTAACCATGCAGAGTCTGGAAGCTGTAGTCTTAACCCATGTAGAGTCTGGAAGCTGTAGTCTTAACCCATGCAAAGTCTGGAAGCTGTAGTCTTAACCATGGAGAGTCTGGAAGCTGTAGTCTTAACCCATGTAGAGTCTGGAAGCTGTAGTCTTAACCCATGTAGAGTCTGGAAGCTGTAGTCTTAACCCATGTAGAGTCTGGAAGCTGTAGTCTTAACCCATGCAGAGTCTGGAAGCTGTAGTCTTAACCCATGTAGAGTCTGGAAGCTGTAGTCTTAACCCATGTAGAGTCTGGAAGCTGTAGTCTTAACCCATGCAGAGTCTAGAAGCTGTAGTCTTAACCATGGAGAGTCTGGAAGCTGTAGTCTTAACCATGCAGAGTCTGGAAGCTGTAGTCTTAACCATGGAGAGTCTGGAAGCTGTAGTCTTAACCATGCAGAGTCTGGAAGCTGGAGCCTGAACTAGGGGTCTTCCAGCATCCTTCCAGAAAGTAGTTGATGGTCTTCCAGTGTTCATCCAGAGTCGTGAGGGTCTTCCAGTGTTCATCCAGAGTCGTGATGGTCTTCCAGTGTTCATCCAGAGTCGTGAGGGTCTTCCAGTGGTCATCCAGAGTCGTGAGGGTCTTCCAGTGGTCATCCAGAGTCGTGAGGGTCTTCCAGTACTCATCCAGAGTCGTGAGGGTCTTCCAGTGGTCATCCAGAGAGTCGTGAGGGTCTTCCAGTGGTCATCCAGAGTCGTGAGGGTCTTCCAGTGTTCATCCAGAGAGTCGTGAGGGTCTTCCAGTGTTCATCCAGTGTCGTAAGGGTCTTCCAGTATTCATCCAGAGTCGTGAGGGTCTTCCAGTGTTCATCCACAGCCGTGAGGGTCTTCCAGTACTCATCCAGAGTCGTGATGGTCTTCCAGTGTTCATCCAGAGTCGTGAGGGTCTTCCAGTGTTCATCCAGAGTCGTGAGGGTCTTCCAGTGGTCATCCAGAGTCGTGAGGGTCTTCCAGTGTTCATCCAGAGTCGTGAGGGTCTTCCAGTGGTCATCCAGAGAAGACATACACCTTCTGCTGTGGGAAAATATATAAAAATATGTCACGGGTCTTCGCATGGCCTGACACACCACCTTTAAAAGCGCCTCCTGGACTTTCCCATTGTACGTCAGTGGCGAAGGCTTCTCAGGGTCCGTCGGCCTCCCACGCACCGCCAGGCAGGTGTGAAGACCACGTCCCAAAACACGGACCACCCCGCCCCCCACCACCAAGAAATGAGGTGGCTGACCCCTTAATTGTCTCCAGCTCATTAAGTCTTAATCACCTGTAATGATTGTAAGTTGGGAGCTTACAATGTTGGCCTCAAACTGGCCTTAATGATGGCCTCAAACTGGCCTTAATGATGGCCTCAAACTGGCCTTAATGGTGGCCTCAAACTGGCCTTAATGTTGGCCTTAATGATGGCCTCAACTGGCCTTAATGTTGGCCTCAAACTGGTCTTAATGATGGCCTCAAACTGGCCTTAATGATGGCCTCAAACTGGCCTTAATGTTGGCCTCAAACTGGCCTTAATGGTGGCCTCAAACTGGCCTTAATGTTGGCCTCAAACTGGCCTTAATGTTGGCCTCAAATTGGCCTTAATGGTGGCCTCAAACTGGCCTCAAAGTGGCCTTCATGATGGCCTCAAACTGGCCGTAATGATGGCCTCAAACTGGCCTCAATGAAGGCCTCAAACTGGCCTTAATGATGGCCTCAAACTGGCCTTAATGATGGCCTCAAACTGGCCTTAATGTTGGCCTCAAACTGGCCTCAATGTAGGCCTCAAACTGGCCTCAATGATGGCCTCAAACTGGCCTTAATGATGGCCTCAAACAGGCCTCAATGTTGGCCTCAAACTGGCCTTAATGATGGCCTCAAACTGGCCTCAATGTTGGCCTCAAACTGGCCTTAATGTTGGCCTCAAACTGGCCTTAATGATGGCCTCAAACTGGCCTCAATGTTGGCCTCAAACTGGCCTTAATGATGGCCTCAAACTGGCCTTGATGATGGCCTCAAACTGGCCCAGGGGAGGGAGAGGTGGTCCGCGAGAGACCCACTGGCCCAGGGGAGGGAGAGGTGGTCCGCGAGAAGACCACTGGCCCAGGGGAGGGAGAGGTGGTCCGCGAGAGACCCACTGGCCCAGGGGAGGGAGAGGTGGTCCGCGAGAGGCCCACTGGCCCAGGGGAGGGAGAGGTGGTCCGCGAGAAGAACACTGGCCCAGGGGAGGGAGAGGTGGTCCACGAGAGGCCCACTGGCCCAGGGGAGGGAGAGGTGGTCCGCGAGAGGCCCACTGGCCTAGGGGAGGGAGAGGTGGTCTGCGAGAGGCCCACTGGCCCAGGGGAGGGAGAGGTGGTCCGCGAGAGGCCCACTGGCCCAGGGGAGGGAGAGGTGGTCCACGAGAGGCCCACTGGCCCAGGGGAGGGAGAGGTGGTCCGCGAGAGGCCCACTGGCCTAGGGGAGGGAGAGGTGGTCTGCGAGAGGCCCACTGGCCCAGGGGAGGGAGAGGTGGTCCGCGAGAAGACCACTGGCCCAGGGGAGGGAGAGGTGGTCCGCGAGAAGACCACTGGCCCAGGGGAGGGAGAGGTGGTCTGCGAGAAGACCACTAGCCCAGGGGAGGGAGAGGTGGTCCGCGAGAAGACCACTGGCCCAGGGGAGGGAGAGGTGGTCCGCGAGAGGCCCACTGGCCCACGGGAGGGAGAGGTGGTCCGCGAGAAGACCACTGGCCTAGGGGAGGGAGAGGTGGTCCGCGAGAAGACCACTGGCCCAGGAGAGGGAGAGGTGGTCTGCGAGAGGCTCACTGGCCCAGGGGAGGGCAGAAGTGGTCCGCGAGAGGCCCACTGGCCCAGGGGAGGGAGAGGTGGTCCGCGAGAGACCCACTGGCCCAGGGGAGGGAGAGGTGGTCTGCGAGAGGCCCACTGGCCCAGGGGAGGGAGAGGTGGTCCGCGAGGGCCCACTGGTCCAGGGGAGGGATAGGTGGTCCGCAAGAGGCCCACTGGCCCAGGGGAGGGAGAGGTGGTCCGCGAGAGGCCCAGTGGTCCAGGGGAGGGATAGGTGGTCCGCGAGAGGCCCACTGGCCCAGGGGAGGGAGAGGTGGTCCGCGAGAGGCCCGCTTCTGTATTCCGCAGGCCTCCCGACCTGGCCACATCAACGCAAATAGATGGGTCCGTAATTCAACCTTTGTTCCTGTGGTGGCCAGATTCTGATGGCCACATAGTGATGGCCAAAGGTGATGACTACGTGGCCACAAAGTCATGGCCACACGTTCATGGACACACAGATATGGCCACACAGACATGGCCACCCAGACATAGCCACACAGATATGGCCACACAGTTATAGCCATACAATCATGGCCACACAAACATGGCCACACAGTCATGGCCACAGAGACATGGCCACACGATCACTGGGGTTCTTATCTCGCTCCATGGCCCCACAACTCTGGTTCCAGGTGGTCCCAGTGGCCTTCCAGGACCTGCTGGACTCCTGGAAGACCATCTCGCAGACCCTCGCGAGACCTCGCGAGAGATAGAGACACACGCACGCACGCACGCACGAAGAGACACACGCGCACGCACGCACGTGTGAACCCCCGTTCATGAGACGATGCTGGGGTAAAAGGGTCAGTGAAGGATGATATGGGCGCACCAGAGGCCGTCTGCCATGACAGGTACTACCTGCCGTGGCAGGAATGATTCGGTGTCGTGGAGAATGATACGGTCGCACCCACAGCTGGGCAGGAGCGAACCGGCTAACGACGTCAATTACCTAGTTCATTGGGGGGGGGGGTCTTCCACCACCACAGGGGAGGGGGACTGAGAGGGGGGGTCTCTTTCGTACCACAGGGGGTGAAGGGGACTCCAAACCCTGGGGGAGGGGGGGGGACTTACTAGTACGGTTAACCAAGTGATCTTAAGGACGCCTAGCGGTGCACGGGTGAGCGGTCCTGACTGTGACGTCATCACGAGCCGCCCGGCCACAGAGAGTCGAGCACGGCATGGGTTCGAATCCTTAGTGGAGCAGTCTTGTCCACGCCCAGCTCAAGGGCTGTTCATCCACAGACCTGGCAGTGCTACCAGACTTGGCTGTCTATATATATTAAACCAATCATGCGTCTGTTAAACCACCCAGGCAGGCTCACACTAAAACAACCATATGTATGTATTAGACCACCACTCGTGCCTTAAGGGGTCCATTAAACCAGCCACGCCACAGCATTAAACCACCCAGTGGTTATTGTTCACTGAAACAGACAGACATGTAATTAAACCACCCAGTCCTGAGTGTCCACTGAAACAGACAGACAGACAGACAGACATGTAATTAAACCACCCAGTCCTGAGTGTCCACTGAAACAGACAGACAGACAGACATGTAATTAAACCACCCAGTCCTGAGTGTCCACTGAAACAGACAGACAGACAGACATGTAATTAAACCACCCAGTGCTGAGTGTCCACTGAAACAGACAGACAGACAGACATGTAATTAAACCACCCAGTGCTGAGTGTCCACTGAAACAGACAGACGGACAGACATGTAATTAAACCACCCAGTGCTGAGTGTCCACTGAAACAGACAGACAGACAGACAGACAGACATGTAATTAAACCACCCAGTGCTGAGTGTCCACTGAAACAGACAGACAGACAGACAGACAGACATGTAATTAAACCACCCTGGCAGGTTGTTTTTTAAACCAAAAACATAACTTTAAACAAAAAATTACGAAAGTTTGGAATTCAAATTTTGCTCAATTCATCCTATTTCTAAAAAGATTTAATCCTGTTTCTATGATTTGATTTTGAAAAGGAAGGTCCCCTTTTTTGGATTTCAAGTCATCTATTTCTAAATGTCTTTGTCAAATTAGCCATCTCATCTGTTCTAATGAGATGTCGTCTCTCTCTCTCTCTCTCTCTCTCTCTCTCTCTCTCTCTCTCTCTCTCTCTCTCTCTCTCTCTCTCTCTCTCTCTCTCTCTCTCTCTCTCTCTCGTGTGTGTCTATCATTATGCTAAGCTTAGAGCAAGTGTATCCTTATGTTAAGCTTAGAGTAAGTTTATTATTATGCTAAGCTTAGAGCAAGTGTATTACTATGTTAAGCTGAGAGCGAGTGTATTATTATGTTAAGCTTAGAGTAAGTTTATTATTATGCTAAGCTTAGAGCAAGTGTATTACTATGTTAAGCTTAGAGTCAGTTTATTATTATGCTAAGCTTAGAGCAAGTGTATTACTAAGTTAAGCTTAGAGCGAGTGTATTATTATGTTAAGCTTAGAGTAAGTTTATTATTATGCTAAGCTTAGAGCAAGTGCATTACTATGTTAAGCTTAGAGCGAGTGTATTATTATGTTAAGCTTAGAGTAAGTTTATTATTCTGCTAAGCTTAGAGCAAGTGTATTATTATGTTAAGCTTAGAGTAAGTTTATTATTATGCTAAGCTTAGAGCTAGTGTATTATCATGCTAAGCTTAGAGCGAGTGTATCATTATGCTAAGCTTAGAGCAAGTGTATTATGCTAAGCTTAGAGCTAGTGTATTATCATGCTAAGCTTAGAGCGAGTGTATCATTATGCTAAGCTTAGAGCAAGTGTATTATGCTAAGCTTAGAGCAAGTGTATTATCATGCTAAGCTTAGAGCGAGTGTATCATTATGCTAAGCTTAGAGCAAGTGTATTATGCTAAGCTTAGAGCAAGTGTATTATCATACTAAGCTTAGAGCGAGTGTATCATTATGCTAAGCTTAGAGCAAGTGTATTATCATGCTAAGCTTAGAGCGAGTGTATCATTATGCTAAGCTTAGAGCAAGTGTATTATGCTAAGCTTAGAGCTAGTGTATTAGGCTAAGCTTAGAGCTAGTGTATCATGCTAAGCTTGAAGCAGATGTATTTAGCAGTATGTACATATGGAGATGTTTACTGTAATATCGCCATCTGTCACATATGTTAGGAAAGTTAAAGTCTATTGACAATTTATGTAATCTTACTGAAGCTTTCTGTAATATTACTGAAGCTTTCTGTAATCTTACTGAAACTTTATGTAATATTACTGAAGCTTTCTGTAACAGTACTGAAGCTTTCTGCAATATTACTGAAGTTTTCTGTAATATTACTGAAGTTTTCTGTAATATTACTGAAGCTTTCTGTAATATTACTGAAACTTTCTGTAATATTACTGAAACTTTCTGTAATATTACTGAAACTTTCTGCAATATTACTGAAACTTTCTGTAATATTACTGAAACTTTCTGCAATATTACTGAAACTTTCTGTAATATTACTGAAACTTTCTGTAATATTACTGAGGTTTTCTGTAATATTACTGAAACTTTCTGTAATATTACTGAAACTTTCTGCAATATTACTGAAACTTTCTGCAATATTACTGAAACTTTCTGTAATATTACTGAAACTTTCTGCAATATTACTGAAACTTTCTGTAATATTACTGAAACTTTCTGTAATATTACTGAAACTTTCTGTAATATTACTGAGGTTTTCTGTAATATTACTGAAACTTTCTGTAATATTACTGAAACTTTCTGCAATATTACTGAAACTTTCTGCAATATTACTGAAACTTTCTGTAATATTACTGAAACTTTCTGCAATATTACTGAAACTTTCTGTAATATTACTGAAACTTTCTGCAATATTACTGAAACTTTCTGTAATATTACTGAGGTTTTCTGTAATATTACTGAAGTTTTCTGTAATATTAAGCTGTTTTACAATATTTCAAAAACACATATGATATCACTTATCAGACCTCTTTAGTAAGAATTATACTTAATATACTTAATATACTTAAGACTTATAACTTATATACTTAATATACTTAAGACTTATAATATACTTAAGACACAAGTGAGTCTGTGCACTTATTCACCATCTCTTGATCAGACTCACGTGAATATATCGACACTCATGTCTTAAGTGTAAGTGCGTTACGTAACACTTATTATAAGTGTGGGTTGAATGTATACTTAAACATCACACATGGTTAGCTGGACATTCTTCACCCTCGTGTAGATAAGTGTACTTAAAAACTCGGGTAGAGAAAAGTATGCTTAAGTGGGTAAAAGTATGTTTAAGTGAGTAAAAGTAAGTGTAAGTAAGCCATTCTTAAGTATATGTCACACTTTTCGCGCCAGTGTTTTCAAAAGATCAGGGAAGCATATATATATATATATATATATATATATATATATATATATATATATATATATATATATATATATATATATATATATATATATATATTCCCATTTTTAGAAAGTTGAAAAAAAAAAATACAAGGAGGGGAGGATTTCTGGCCCCCCGCTCCCGTCCCCTCTAGTCGCCTTCTACGACACGTGAGGAATACGTGGGAAGTATTCTTTCACCCCTATCCCCAGGGATAATATATATATATATATATATATATATATATATATATATATATATATATATATATATATATATATATATATACATACATATATATATACATACATATATATATACCCCGGTATACCACATCGTTCCAATTCACTCTATTCCTTGCACGCCTTTCACCCTCCTGCATGTTCAGGCCCCGATCACACAAAATCTTTTTCACTCCATCTTTCCACCTCCAATTTGGTCTCCCACTTCTCCTCGTTCCCTCCACCTCCGACACATATATCCTCTTGGTCAATCTTTCCTCACTCATTCTCTCCATGTGACCAAACCATTTCAAAACACCCTCTTCTGCTCTCTCAACCACGCTCTTTTTATTTCCACACATCTCTCTTACCCTTACGTTACTCACTCGATCAAACCACCTCACACCACATATTGTCCTCAAACATCTCATTTCCAGCACATCCATCCTCCTCCGCACAACTCTGTCCATAGCCCACGCCTCGCAACCATACAACATCGTTGGAACCACTATTCCTTCAAACATACCCATTTTTGCTTTCCGAGATAATGTTCACGACTTCCACACATTCTTCAATGCTCCCAGAATTTTCGCCCCCTCCCCCACCCTATGATTCACTTCCGCTTCCATGGTTCCATCCGCTGCCAAATCCACTCTCAGATATCTAAAACACTTTACTTCCTCCAGTTTTCTCCATTCAAACTTACCTCCCAATTGACTTGACCCTCAACCCTACTGTACCTAATAACCTTGCTCTTATTCACATTTACTCTCAACTTTCTTCTTTCACACACTTTACCAAATTCAGTCACCACCTTCTGCAGTTTCTCACTCGAATCAGCCACCAGCGCTGTATCATCAGCGAACAACAACAGACACTTCCCAAGCTCTCTCATCCACAACAGACTGCATACTTGCCCCTCTTTCCAAAACTCTTGCATTCACCTCCCTAACAACCCCATCCATAAACAAATCAAACAACCATGGAGACATCACACACCCCTGCCACAAACCTACATTCACTGAGAACCAATCACTTTCCTCTCTTCCTACACGTACACATGCCTTACATCCTCGATAAAAACTTTTCACTGCTTCTAACAACTTGCCTCCCACACCATATATTCTTAATACCTTCCACAGAGCATCTCTATCAACTCTATCATATGCCTTCTCCAGATCCATAAATGCTACATACAAATCCATTTGCTTTTCTAAGTATTTCTCACATACATTCTTCAAAGCAAACACCTGATCTACACATCCTCTACCACTTCTGAAACCACACTGCTCTTCCCCAATCTGATGCTCTGTACATGCCTTCACCCTCTCAATCAATACCCTCCCATATAATTTACCAGGAATACTCAACAAACTTATACCTCTGTAATTTGAGCACTCACTCTTATCCCCTTTGCCTTTGTACAATGGCACTATGCACGCATTCCGCCAATCCTCAGGCACCTCACCATGAGTCATACATACATTAAATAACCTTACCAACCAGTCAACAATACAGTCACCCCCTTTTTTAATAAATTCCACTGCAATACCATCCAAACCTGCTGCCTTGCCGGCTTTCATCTTCCGCAAAGCTTTTACTACCTCTTCTCTGTTTACCAAATCATTTTCCCTAACCCTCTCACTCTGCACACCACCTCGACCAAAACACCCTATATCTGCCACTCTGTCATCAAACACATTCAACAAACCTTCAAAATACTCACTCCATCTCCTTCTCACATCACCACTACTTGTTATCACCTCCACAATAGCCCCCTTCACTGAAGCTCCCATTTGTTCCCTCGTCTTACGCACTTTATTTGCCTCCATCCAAAACATCTTTTTATTCTCCCTAAAATTTAATGATACTCTCTCACCCCAACTCTCATTTGCCCTCTTTTTCACCTCTTGCACCTTTCTCTTGACCTCCTGCCTCTTTCTTTTATACATATTCCAGTCATTTGCATTATTTCCCTGCAAAAATCGTCCAAATGCCTCTCTCTTCTCTTTCACTAATAATCTTACTTCTCATCCCATCACTCACTACCCTTTCTAATCTGCCCACCTCCCACGCTTTTCGTGCCACAAGCATCTTTTGCGCAATCCATCACTGCTTCCCTAAATACATTCCATTCCTCCCCCACTCCCCTTATGTCCCTTGTTCGTACCTTTTCCATTCGGTACTCAGTCTCTCCTGGTACTTCCTCAGACAAGTCTCCTTCCCAAGCTCACTTACTTTCACCATTCTTCTCACCCCAACATTCTCTCTTCTTTTCTGAAAACCTCTACAAACCTTCACTTTCGCCTCCACAAGATAATGATCAGACATCCCTCCAGTTGCACCTCTCAGCACACTGACATCCAAAAGTCTCTCTTTCGCGCGCCTGTCAATTAACACATAATCAATAACGCTCTCTGGCCATCTCTCCTACTTACATACGTATACTTATGTATATCTCTCTTTTTAAACCAGGTATTTCTAATCACCAGTCCTTTTTCAGCACATAAATCTACAAGCTCTTCACCATTTCCATTTACAACACTGAACACCCCATATATATATATATATATATATATATATATATATATATATATATATATATATATATATATATATATTAATATATATATATATATATATATATGCCTTTTCTTTTTGCAGTTTTTCTAAACTTGGAAACGTAAATCAAACATGAAAATAATGACAAATACATTAGATGAATTGTAAAACAAGTGAACATTATAACAAATACGTTAAATAGGTTGTGGAACAAGTGAACATTAGAACAAACACATTAGATAGCTTATAGAACAAGTGAACATTAGAACAAACACATTAGATAGCTTATAGAACAAGTGAACATTAGAACAAACACATTAGATAGCTTATAGAACTAGTGAACATTAGAACAAACACATTAGATAGCTTATAGAACAAGTGAACATTAGAACAAATACATTAGATAGCTTATAGAACAAGTGAACATTAGAACAAACACATTAGATAGCTTATAGAACAAGTGAACATTAGAACAAATACATTAGATAGCTTATAGAAGAAGTGAACAGTAGAACAAATACATTAGATAGGTTGTAGAACAAGTGAACATTAGAACAAACACATTAGATAGCTTATAGAAGAAGTGAACATTAGAACAAATACATTAGATAGGTTGTAGAACAAGTGAACATTAGAACAAACACATTAGATAGCTGATAGAACAAGTAGACATTAGAACAAACACATTAGATAGCTTATAGAACATGTGAACATTAGAGCAAACACATTAGATAGCTTATAGAACATGTGAACATTAGAACAAATACATTAGATAGCTTATAGAACATGTGAACATTAGAACAAACACATTAGATAGCTTATAGAACAAGTGAACATTAGAACAAACACATTAGATAGCTTATAGAACATGTGAACATTAGAACAAATACATTTCACGTACCTTTTAATTACACTTGGTAAACTTATCTTTGAAACACCGTACTGTTATGTTCTGCAGTTCCCATAAGAATATGATTGCCACTGGAGTTTTTCTAAGTGTTCTTCTTATGCACAGTGTGTGTGCGTCCTTCATATATATAGTGAGGGGTTAGTATATAGGTCATATATGAAGGGAAGTTATAGCGAGGGGAAGTTGTGGAGGAGGGAGCGGAGCGCGCGAGACAGACTCACAACACACTACCTTGCTGGGGCGAGTCTGGCCCCACACTGAACACACGTGGCATAGCTTCACCCACCCACCCACCCACTCACCCACTCACCCGCCCACCCACCCACCCTCCCGCCCACCCGCCCACCCACCCTCCCTCCGCATACCACTGCTGTGCCAGTCTGTGCCACTGTTGTGATATGCCAGTCTGTGCCACTGTTGTGTCACTGCTAGTCTGTGTCACAGCTGTGATATGCCAGTCTGTGTCACAGCTGTGATATGCCAGTCTGTGTCACTGCTGTGATATGCTAGTCTGTGCCACTGTTGTCATATGCCAGTCTGTGCCACTGTTGTGATATGCCAGTCTGTGCCACTGCTGTGATATGCCAGTCTGTGCCACTGTTGTGATATGCCAGTCTGTGCCACTGCTGTGATATGCCAGTCTGTGTCACTGCTGTGATATGCCAGTCTGTGCCACTGTTGAGATATGCCAGTCTGTGCCACTGCTGTGTGATATACCAGTCTGTGCCACTGTTGTGATATGCCAGTCTGTGCCACTGTTGTGTCACTGCTAGTCTGTGTCACAGCTGTGATATGCCAGTCTGTGCCACTGTTGTGATATGCCAGTCTGTGCCACTGTTGTAATATGCCAGTCTGTGTCACTGCTGTGATATGCCAGTCTGTGCCACTGTTGTGATATGCCAGTCTGTGCCACTGCTGTAATATACCAGTCTGTGCCACTGTTGTGATATGCTAGTCTGTGCCACTGCTGTGTGATATACCAGTCTGTGCCACTGTTGTGATATGCCAGTCTGTGCCACTGCTGTGTGATATACCAGTCTGTGCCACTGTTGTGATATGCCAGTCTGTGCCACTGTTGTGTCACTGCTAGTCTGTGTCACAGCTGTGATATGCCAGTCTGTGCCACTGTTGTAATATGCCAGTCTGTGCCACTGCTGTGATATGCTAGTCTGTGCCACTGCTGTGTGATATACCAGTCTGTGCCACTGTTGTGATATGCCAGTCTGTGCCACTGCTGTAATATGCCAGTCTGTGCCACTGCTGTGTGATATACCAGTCTGTGCCACTGTTGTGATATGCCAGTCTGTGCCACTGCTGTAATATGCCAGTCTGTGCCACTGCTGTGTGATATGCCAGTCTGTGCCACTGTTGTGATATGCCAGTCTGTGCCACTGCTGTAATATGCCAGTCTGTGCCACTGCTGTGTGATATGCCGGTCTGTGCCACTGCTGTGTGATATGCCAGTCTGTGTCACTGCTGTGTCATACCTGTCTGTGCCACCAGTGAAGGATTGAGTTATCACCAAATACACACCCTTCTCAACACCCACACTACATTAACTACACCTCAGCCCCTTTGACCTGGGGTCAGGTCAAAGGTCACGCCAGCGAACTCGAGAGTGTAGCACACTGTGGCTTTACGCTATTATTTCCCTTAATGGTAGAAATAAATAAGTTACTGATATTGTCTTATAGAAATAAATAAGTTATTGATATTGCCTTATAGAAATAGATAAGTTACTGATATTGTCTTATAGAAATAAATAAGTTACTGATATTGTCTTAAAGAAATAAATAAGTTACTGATATTGTCTTAAAGAAATAGATAAGTTACTGATATTGTCTTATAGAAATAAATAAGTTATTGATATTGCCTTATAGAAATAAATAAGTTACTGATATTGTCTTATAGAAATAAATAAGTTACTGATATTGTCTTATAGAAATAAATAAGTTACTGATATTGTCTTATAGAAATAAATAAGTTACTGATATTGTCTTATAGAAATAAATAAGTTACTGATATTGTCTTATAGAAATAAATAAGTTACTGATGTCTTTCGTGAGAATGGGGCAGACCATCGACCGTTTTCTATGCATGTGCATATCTCTTCTCTCAGCTAAAGAAAACGGGGTGTGGTTAGACATCTCAATCCAAGAAACTTTTAGCATTTAATCATAAGGAGTTCCAGCTCAACTCCTCTGTTTTTATCCTTCGTTAATTAAGAATAATTACATCCGGGTCGTTAAGACCTCCTGTGCTAATTGCTTTGTGGGTTAGGATGGTCGTTCGTCGTGTGGGGGGGGGGGGTCACAATTCCCCCCCAAAACACAGGGGGGAAAGAAAACGGTATGTCACAGCCAGGTATGGCTACAGGAAATAAAATATCTACTTTATTGATCTGGTTATTTATTTTTTTGGAATTTGAGAATATTTCTGTTTATATATGTTAAGTTTGAAAGGCAACCTGATCTAGTAATGTGTATGGATGTGTGTGTGTGTGTGTGTGTGTGTGTGTGTTGGGGGGGGAGGGGGTGTAATGAATCGATATATATGGATGATTCAACACTCAAAGCTTCAGCTGGTTTCGAAGCTTCCTGAACGCAACCGTGAATTAGATTACAACATTGTCAGGTTTATATTCCAATGTTGTGTTGACCATTTACAATTGGGAAGGTACTTCTCCTACACACCCTGGAGATTCATGAACTACTACTGTTTGGGAATACGTAATTAGTGATACATTTTGAGTCTATTAGTGATACATTTTGAGTCTATGGTTCATTGTTTGGTAATAGCCATGATACACATGTAGTTTGGTCTGCCATAAAGGGATTGGAAGGCCTCTCTCTTGGCCAGATTTCAACACTGAACACTTGCTTGGATTATTAGAAAATTGATCAGTCCTTGTGTGGATTAATTACTGATCATACAAAGGATTAACTCATCCCTGGATGGAGTGCTGCTCTCACATTTGGAGTGGTGGTTCTATATATATATATATATATATATATATATATATATATATATATATATATATATATATATATGCATAAATGAGTCGAGTCGAAAGCAATCCAATGGATCATCTCTCCCAATTTAATCTCACACCTTAATCCCCTTTGCCCCTAGTTGCACTGCTCACTATGTTCTCTCTCTCTCTTCTACAGATATTGCTGCGGTTTCTGCACCCGAGAACTGGCTGCCTGTGTGCCCCCCCTGCAAATAATTAACTGTGGGGTGCGGCGCGCCCCTCTGACGACTCAAAGGTAAGTCATTCTCAAGTTTGTTTCTTTTCTTACAGAGCTCAACTCTAGAACGCAGTGCCCTTCCCCATGTCTGAACGCATTGCCCTTCCCCATGTCTGAACGCACTACCCTTCCCCATGTCTGAACGCAGTGCTCTTCCCCATATCTGAACGCACTACCCTTCCCCATGTCAGAACGCACTGCCCTTCCCCATGTCTGAACGCACTACCCTTCCCCATGTCTGAACGCACTGCCCTTCCCCATGTCTGAACGCACTGCCCTTCCCCATGTCTGAACGCACTGCCCTTCCCCATGTCAGAACGCACTGCCCTTCCCCATGTCTGAACGCACTACCCTTCCCCATGTCAGAACGCACTGCCCTTCCCCATGTCAGAACGCACTGCCCTTCCCCATGTCTGAACGCATTGCCCTTCCCCATGTTCGAACGCATTGCCCTTCCCCATGTCTGAACGCATTGCCCTTCCCCATGTCTGAACTCATTGCCCTTCCCCATGTCTGAACGCACTGCCCTTCCCCATGTCTGAACTCATTGCCCTTCCCCATGTCTGAACGCACTGCCCTTCCCCATGTCTGAACGCATTGCCCTTCCCCATGTTCGAACGCATTGCCCTTCCCCATGTCTGAACGCATTGCCCTTCCCCATGTCTGAACTCATTGCCCTTCCCCCATAGCCTTTCTTAACAGCGTTCGAACTGACCCCATTTTGAACGTCAGGTCGTATGCGTCCAATGGAACTGATCGCGTGTGAACTTCGTGGTTTCTTCCCGTCTTCGGCCCCCCGTGTGACCAAGCCCTAGCTGATCATCATGAGGGGTAATGACCCCGTTACGAAGTCCCTTTTTGAATTGAGTTGCGTCGTTAGCAGCAGCGGAATGGCTAGCGAAACGATCGTTACGTTACCTTACTACCGATGACGTCACGGAATGACCACCACACAAACAACCCCCTCCCCCCTCTCCCACCCCCACCCCCACGACGAGATAAGTGGGTCAACCCACAGTGGGTTCCCCATTAGCTGACGGTGTGGGGGTGTGTGGGTGTGTGAGGGTGTGTGTGGGTGTGTGTGTGGGGGTGTGTGTGGGGGTGTGTGGGTGTGTGGGGGTGTGGGGGTGGAGGTGTGTGGGGGTGTGTGGGGGGTGTGTGGGGGTGTGGGGGTGTGTGGGGGGTGTGTGGGGGTGTGTGTGGGGGGGGTGTGTGTGGGGGTGTGTGTGGGGGTGTGTGAGGGTGTGTGTGGGGGGTGTGTGAGGGTGTGTGGGTGTGTGGGGGTGTGTGGGTGTGTGTGGGGGTGTGGGGGTGTGTGGGGGTGTGTGGGGGGTGTGTGTGTGGCTGTGTGGGGGTGTGTGTGGGGGTGTTGGGGTGTGTGGGGGTGTGTGTGTGGGGGTGTGTGGGGGTGTGTGGGGGTGTGTGTGGGGGTGTGTGGGGGTGTGTGGGGGTGTGTGTGGGGGTGTGTGGGGGTGTGTGTGGGGGTGTGGGGGTGGCGAGAAAGCCTCACCGCCCACCACGAACCATGTGTGGGGGAAGGTATTCGACTGCCCCAAGTGTGGGGGGGAAGGAGGAGGGGGGAGGGGGGGTTCTACCGGGGGTGGGGGATTGTGGGGGAGTTGGGGGTGGGGGTTGGGGGGGGTCCTCCGCGTAAATGTTTGGCGGCGGAAGAGTTTTTCGCGCGCCAAATATATATATATATATTGGCGTTCATGTGTAGCCCCGTTGCTTCTGTTGATCTGTTGGCTGTCTGTTTACCTGTTGGCCATCCACACACACACACACAAAGGAGGCTACAGACTTTAAACTTCCCCCATCTTGGAAGGTTAAAAAAAAGAGAAGAGTAAGGGGTGACTTGATCAACATAGCCTCTTCAAGTTTCTGAAACAGATGAACAACGCAGAGAAGGGAACAGTAAACACACAGAGAACATAACACGAAACTGAGCACGAAACTTTTGGGTGGGAAACGATGACGTCATTAACTACTTTTGTGGTGTAAGAATGGTGGATGATGAATTGGACTGAGGTAACCCAGTAACTATGTATTGGTCGTACGTGGATTTAAAAGGTTACATGAGAGAGAATAATGGAAATAATCACAATTGAGCGCGTGTGATCAAGTATATTGCTATGAGTCCACGGGGGGAAAATGAAACACGATAAGTTGCCAGGTGCACTTTCGTGTCATAATCACATCATCATCATCAGGGAGACACAAGAGAGAAATATAACAGTCAGTTGATATACAACGAAGAGACGAAGCTACGACGCCATTTGGTAAACATGCGATTGTCCAAGAAATGTCTTAGATAGTCACTTGTTTACCAAATGGCGTCGTAGCTACGTCTCTTCGTTGTATATCAACTGACTGTTATATTTATCTCTTGTCTCTCCCCTGATGATGTGATTATGACACGAAAGTGCACTTGGGAACTTATCGTGTTTCATATCCCCCGTGGACTCATAGGAATGAGAGAGAAAGTGTAAAAGATGAGGTTCCACGAGTGTAAAACCCTCTTCCACTGCATCACCACACCCTCCCTCACCGCCACCACTCCCTCCTTCCCGGGCCTCACATCCTGAATGGCGGAATGGCATTGTTCAGTGGTCCCAACTATTCACCCCGGCCATCACCCTTCTCTTTATATACCTCCCATATTGCTGGCACAACATTCCTGTTCAAGAATAGAATGTTTTCTCAAAGATATATCACCCCCCCCTTCACCAGCCAGCAATTTCTCTCCGGCGATAGAAATAGATGAATTATTATCGCTCGTCGCGTCCAGACAGACAAGACCTCCGTTTTCTAATGTAGATTGTAGAATAGTACATAGACAGTTCATTTTTTCATTGTAGATTTGATCCAATCTAATTCTGTTCCCTACAGACTTAGAGTTAACGTATAGAATGTGTATGAAAAGAAAAGAAAAAAGAAAGGGTCACTTGTCACTAAGAGGCTCCACGTCGACTCCCGTATAGCAATTCTCTGTGTTTTGTCTTAGCATTGTCTAACACACACCCCCTGAGGAATATGGAGTGGGACCCATGGCTGGAATGATGAGCCACTGGTGTGGCAATTCACCGCTTCCATGATCCATTCCCTCACGCATCGCTCCACCCACCACCCACCTCTCTCTCTCTCTCTCTCTCTCTCTCTCTCTCTCTCTCTCTCTCTCTCTCTCTCTCTCTCTCTCTCTCTCTCTCTCTCTCTCTCTCAGCTCGGCAAACACCCTGTTGGGCCCTTTTGAACTGGCAGAGGAAACAAGCTGGCTTCTCCAGCACCACTTACCAGCCACTGAAGACGTCCAGCACCACTTAAAAGCCACTGAAGATGTCCAGCACCACTTACCAGCCACTGAAGACGTCCAGCACCACTTACCAGCCACTAAAGACGTCCAACACCACTTACCAGCCACTGAAGACGTCCAACACCACTTACCAGCCACTGAAGACGTCCAGCACCACTTACCAGCCACTGAAGACGTCCAACACCACTTACCAGCCACTGAAGACGTCCAGCACCACTTACCAGCCACTGAAGACGTCCAACACCACTTACCAGCCACTGAAGACGTCCAACACCACTTACCAGCCACTGAAGACGTCCAGCACCACTTACCAGCCACTACCCACCCAACTTCACCACGTCCACTGGGGAAAAAATATATCTATCTATCTTTCGTCTTAAGAACTTACAAAGTATATCTACTTTTTTCCCCACATTTAGATAATTTCATTATTTACATAATTTTGTGTAAAAAAAATATATATATTTTCCCACATTTGCCAATATTTCACAAATGTCTTTTTTTTTCCCACATAAAAAAAAGAGGGGAAAAAGTCCACATTATTCAAGCCTCACAATTTTTCATCCACATTCACGATGCTTTTAGAAGACAGCTTCATCCGGGAAGAAAATGGGAAGACAATAGATGCTTTGTGGGCGACACACAAAGAAAACGGCGTGTTGGTTAGGACTCGAACCGAGACCCATCAGCGTGTGACAATGAAGGCCTGACGCATGTCGCCCCTCACGCGTTTAGTGGCTCCCTCCCACGCCTGGTCGACTGTCAGGGGGGGGGGGGGTTTCTCCCACGACTGGTCGACTGTCGGGGGGGGTGTTTCTCCCACGACTGGTCGACTGTCAGGGGGGTGTTTCTCCCACGACTGGTCGACTGTCAGGGGGGTGTTTCTCCCACGACTGGTCGACTGTCAGGGGGGTGTTTCTCCCACGACTGGTCGACTGTCAGGGGGGTGGGGCTCTCCCACGACTGGTCGACTGTCAGGGGGGTGTTTCTCCCACGCCTGGTCGACTGTCAGGGGGGTGTTTCTCCCACGACTGGTCGACTGTCAGGGGGGTGTTTCTCCCACGCCCGGTCGACTGTCAGGGGGGTGTTTCTCCCACGCCTGGTCGACTGTCAGGGGGGTTTTCCCACGCCTGGTTGACAGTCAGGGGGCTCTCCCACGACAGGTCGACTGTCAGGGGGTGTTTTCCCACGCCTGGTCGACTGTCAGGGGGTTTCCCAAGACTGGTCGACTATCAAGGGGTTTCCTCCCACGCTTGGTCGACTGTCAGGGGGGTTTCTCCCACATTAGGTCGATTATAAGGATATTTCTCCCACGTTAGGTCGACTGTCAGGGGTTTTTTCCCACGTCTGGTCGACAATCAGGGGGTTTCTTCCACGCCTGGTCGATATATAGGCGGCTCCACACACGCCAATTCGACCATCAGACCTCTCCTCCCACGCTAGGTCGATAGTCGGGGGAAATCCTCTCCTGGTCGACAGATAGACGGCCCCTACCAGTCCTGGTCGATAGATAGACGGCCCCTACCAGTCCTGGTCGACAGCTAGACGGCCCCTACCAGTCCTGGTCGACAGCTAGATGGCCCCTACCAGTTCTGGTCGACAGCTAGATGGCCCCCTACCACTCCTGGTCGACAGCTAGACGGCCCGTACCAGTCCTGGTCGACAGCTAGACAGCCCCTACCAGTCCTGGTCGACAGCTAGACAGCCCCTACCAGTCCTGGTCGAAAGCTAGACAGCCCCTACCAGTCCTGGTCGACAGCTAGACCGCCCCTACCAGTCCTGGTCGACAGCTAGACGGCCCCTACCAGTCCTGGTCGACAGCTCGACGGCCCCTACCAGTTCTGGTCGAGAGCTTGACGGCCCCTACCAGTCCTGGTCGACAGCTAGACAGCCCCTACCAGTCCTGGTCGACAGCTAGACCGCCCCTACCAGTCCTGGTCGACAGCTAGACCGCCCCTACCAGTCCTGGTCGACAGCTAGACAGCCCCTACCAGTCCTGGTCGACAGCTAGACGGCCCGTACCAGTCCTGGTCGACAGCTAGACAGCCCCTACCAGTCCTGGTCGAAAGCTAGACAGCCCCTACCAGTCCTGGTCGAAAGCTAGACAGCCCCTACCAGTCCTGGTCGACAGCTAGACGGCCCCTACCAGTCCTGGTCGACAGCTAGACGGCCCCTACCAGTCCTGGTCGACAGCTAGACGGCCCCTACCAGTCCTGGTCGACAGCTAGACGGCCCCTACCAGTCCTGTTCGACAGCTAGACGGCCCGTACCAGTCCTGGTCGACAGCTAGACGGCCCCTACCAGTCCTGGTCGACAGCTAGACGGCCCGTACCAGTCCTGGTCGACAGCTAGACAGCCCCTACAAGTCCTGGTCGACAGCTAGACGGCCCCTACCAGTCCTGGTCGACAGCTAGACCGCCCCTACCAGTCCTGGTCGACAGCTAGACCGCCCCTACCAGTCCTGGTCGACAGCTAGACGGCCCCTACCAGTCCTGGTCGACAGCTAGACAGCCCCTACCAGTCCTGGTCGACAGCTAGACAGCCCCTACCAGTCCTGGTCGACAGCTAGACAGCCCCTACCAGTCCTGGTCGACAGCTAGACGGCCCCTACCAGTCCTGGTCGACAGCTAGACGGCCCCTACCAGTCCTGGTCGACAGTTAGACGGCCCCTACCAGTCCTGGTCGACAGTTAGACGGCCCCTACCAGTCCTGGTCGACAGCTAGACCGCCCCTACCAGTCCTGGTCGACAAAAGATATTTAGATAGATGATATCCATAAAGCAATTGGACATGGAGGAGAGAGAGAGAGAGAGAGAGAGAGAGAGAGAGAGAGAGAGAGAGAGAGAGAGAGAGAGAGAGAGAGAGAGAGAGAATATAAGAGCATGAATGAAAAATAGGAAAATATTGAATTAAATGTAAATTGCTTTGATGTTGATGTCTAAATATAACAGTGTAGCCGGGAGAGAGAGAGAGAGAGAGAGAGAGACCCCCCAGATAGCGTGTCCAACTCTGGGGTTCTCCATAACAGCACATACCTCCCCCAACCCCCCCAGAGAAACTCACCCCCCCTTATCAACCCCAGAGACAGAGAATTTTTATATATAAATTCTTGTCCATTTATCAGTTTGCTATATACATTCACTTCACCTCTCGCGTGAATGTGTATACCTCATGTGTCTCCGTCCTATATACATTAGTCATGACGATGCTATTCAATGTATATATATATGATCGCCTTTCATCATCGTTCGCATCGCGTCGCTCCCCATCTACCACAAATATTATCTAGGTCATCTGGGTGGGAAGGGGGCGGCGATAAATGGGGATAATTTGGGGTTTATTTATCATTTATCTCTGGTTTCTCGGTAATTGCTAGATGGTGATTTAGTCCAATTCCATTTATCGGCTGTGAGTGTTGGATAATCGACTTTACTCTCATCACTCGTTTGATGTTCGCCATTCACTCGAAGTGTCTTTCTCTCTTCCACGTTCGAATCCCGGTTGGCGCAGCCCAGCCTGCACTCCCGTCCACAATCGCTGGCTCAGGCGCGTTCCTGCTCATGGTCAACACCCACACCCCGACCTGCAGCTGACTCTAGCCGCCATGTGCTCTCTGAGTGACCCCTGACCTCTCCCCAACCCCTGACCTCGCCCCAACCCCTGACCTCGCTCCAACCCCTGACCTCTCCCCAACCCCTGACCTCGCCCCGACCCCTGACCTCGCCCCAACCCCTGACCTCACCCCGACCCCTGACCTCTCCCCAACCCCTGACCTCTCCCCAACCCCTGACCTCGCCCCGACCCCTGACCTCGCCCCAACCCCTGACCTCTCCCCAACCCCTGACCTCGCCCCAACCCCTGACCTCGCCCCGACCCCTGACCTCGCCCCGACCCCTGACCTCGCCCCGACCCCTGACCTCGCCCCGACCCCTGACCTCGCCCCGACCCCTGACCTCGCCCCAACCCCTGACCTCGCCCCAACCCCTGACCTCGCCCCGACCCCTGACCTCGCCCCGACCCCTGACCTCGCCCCAACCCCTGACCTCTCCCCAACCCCTGACCTCGCCCCGACCCCTGACCTCGCCCCGACCCCTGACCTCGCCCCGACCCCTGACCTCGCCCCGACCCCTGACCTCGCCCCAACCCCTGACCTCGCCCCAACCCCTGACCTCTCCCCAACCCCTGACCTCGCCCCGACCCCTGACCTCGCCCCGACCCCTGACCTCGCCCCGACCCCTGACCTCGCCCCAACCCCTGACCTCGCCCCAACCCCTGACCTCGCCCCAACCCCTGACCTCGCCCCAACCCCTGACCTCGCCCCGACCCCTGACCTCGCCCCGACCCCTGACCTCGCCCCGACCCCTGACCTCGCCCCAACCCCTGACCTCGCCCCAACCCCTGACCTCGCCCCGACCCCTGACCTCGCCCCAACCCCTGACCTCGCCCCAACCCCTGACCTCTCCCCAACCCCTGACCTCGCCCCAACCCCTGACCTCACCCCAACCCCTGACCTCGCCCCGACCCCTGACCTCGCCTCAACCCCTGACCTGGCGTCGACCCCAGAAACCTGTCCACCTCTGGCTTCCTCCACCATCTCACCCGCTTCTCCATTACCATCCACTTCCCGTCCACTCTTGACACCATTCCTTCGTCTTTCATCTTTCTCGCTTCTTCTTCTTCTTCTTCTTCTTCTTCTTCTTCTTCTTCTTCTTCTTCTTCTTCTTCTTGTCTTCTTAATTCGCCTGCCACGACACGTGTCTAGGGGCCTCCACCTTACCTCCTGCCAGCTCTCCAACATTATCTCCAACATTCCCCGTCGGTGACTCCACCTCTCCACCAGGACCTTCCTTACTCCACCAGTCCTCCAACACTGGGCTGACCTCCCCCCCCCCCCCCCCTCATATGAGGGAACCATTTCTCCCTCTTTCTCCACTCGCCCAGTTAAACTTTCTTTTTAGAGAAATTCTGGTCCAATTTCCCTTGACGGGAGATAGAATTTCCACAGCCGTGGGTGGAACTACCAGTTAACTACCTGTAAAGTGATTACCTCATGTGATGTCGGGGGCTGATGGCCAGCAAGGCTAACAGACCCTCAGGCCAATAACTGGTGAAGAGATGGTGAGCCAGAGTGAGAGGTGGTGAGGGCTGGCCTCGCTGCTGGTGAGGGCTGCCTCGCTGCTGGTGAGGGCTGCCTCGCTGCTGGTGAGGGCTGCCTCGCTGCTGGTGAGGGCTGCCTTGCTGCTGGTGAGGGCTACCTCGCTGCTTGTGAGGGCTGCCTCGCTGCTGGTGAGGGCTGCCTCGCTGCTGGTGAGGGCTGCCTCGCTGCTGGTGAGGGCTGCCTCGCTGCTGGTGAGGGCTGCCTCGCTGCTGGTGAGGGCTGCCTTGCTGCTGGTGAGGGCTACCTCGCTGCTTGTGAGGGCTGGCTTCGCTGCTGGTGAGGGCTGGCTTGCTAGGTAACCATGGTGGTTACTAGGGTAGTGGCAAGGTAACCATGGTGATTACCAGGGTAGTGGCAAGGTAACCATGGTGGTTACCAGGGTAGTGGCAAGGTAACCATGGTGATTACCAGGGTAGTGGCAAGGTAACCATAGGTAACAATGGGATGGTAATTCGGTTATGACGTCATAGAGTAACCAAGCGATGAGTAATTAGGGTCAGTAATGGGGGGTTCGAAATTGGGTAAGAATTATAACCCTAAGTAACAGAATTGGTAACTATGAGAAGGGGAGTTAAGGCTGAAATTGGAATGGCTGACAGAATAAACACACGAAAAAAAGTTGAAATAGGATGTTAGGCTTGAAGTCATCGGTAAGTACAAGTCTATCACTTGAAATTGGAGGCGTGAGTTGGAAATAGACTATGCAAATTGGGTTGTTTTAATAAGTGACTTATGGCATCTCTTAATTACTCCAGGGGGGGGGGGGGTTCTCATAATTACCCCTGTAGCCAGTAGATGGCTTCTCATTACGTCTCATACAATGAGTCAACTTGAGTCTTCCTCATTCCTCCGTGTGACTCATCCACCACCTCACTCACACCCATGATGGATGTGAGACATTACTTGGGTAACCTTCTCATCCACACACACACACACATGCTCGGAAGATCGTTTTTCTTACTGTTTTATCAAGGAAAACCCAGCCTTAACGGACCCAGGCTCCGTCCGGGTTAGAATAATGCTAAGAGACATGGGGGGTCTACGTGGAATATATTTTTGGTGGCTGGGTTGCGTGTGGTAGCCAGGCTGACAACAGGGTTAGGATGAGGGGCGAGAATTTATCAAGGTTGTCGCTAGGGGACGGGAGCGGGGGGCTAGAAACCCTCCCCTCCTTGTATCTTAACTTTCTAAAATGGGAAACAGACGAAGGAGTCACGCGGGGGGTGCTCATCCTCCTCGAAGGCTCAGACTGGGGTGTCTAAATGTGTGTGGATGTAACCAAGAAAAAAGGAGAGATAGTTAGTATGTTTGAGGAAAGGAACCTGGATGTTTTGGCTCTGAGTGAAACGAAGCTCAAGGGTAAAGGGGAAGAGTGGTTTGGGAATGTCTTGGGAGTAAAGTCAGGGGTTAGTGAGAGGACAAGAGCAAGGGAAGGATTAGCACTACTCCTGAAACAGGAGTGGTGGGAGTATGTGATAGTGAGAGGACAAGAGCAAGGGAAGGAGTAGCAGTACTCCTGAAACAGGAGTTGTGGGAGTACGTGATAGAATGTAAGAGGACAAGAGCAAGGGAAGGAGTAGCACTACTCGTGAAACAGGAGTGGTGGGAGTATGTGATAGAGTGTAAGAGGACAAGAGCAAGGGAAGGAGTAGCACTACTCGTGAAACAGGAGTGGTGGGAGTATGTGATAGAGTGTAAGAGGACAAGAGCAAGGGAAGGAGTAGCACTACTCGTGAAACAGGAGTGGTGGGAGTATGTGATAGAGTGTAAGAGGACAAGAGTAAGGGAAGGAGTAGCACTACTCCTGAAACCTTTTCCTAAAAAGCCAAATGGTTTAATTGATGACAGTTTCAACCTTGGACGTCTTTAAGGTTGAGGATTGATTGCAATAAGCAGGTTTTCTTAAGTCTTACCACCAAGTGTACAACTCCCTCCCCGTACAGTACAAGAGATGGGGCCCCCACCAGTGTACAACTCCCTCCCCGTACAGTACAAGAGATGGGGCCCCCACCAGTGTACAACTCCCTCCCCGTACAGTACAAGAGATGGGGCCCCCACCAGTGTACAACTCCCTCCCCGTACAGTACAAGAGATGGTGGCCCACCAAGTGTACAACTCCCTCCCCGTACAGTACAAGAGATGGGGCCCCACCAGTGTACAACTCCCTCCCCGTACAGTACAAGAGATGGGGGCCCCCCAAGTGTACAACTCCCTCCCCGTACAGTACAAGAGATGGGGCCCCACCAGTGTACAACCCCCTCCCCGTACAGTACAAGAGATGGTGGCCCACCAAGTGTACAACTCCCTCCCCGTACAGTACAAGAGATGGGCCCCCACCAGTGTACAACTCCCTCCCCGTACAGTACAAGAGATGGGGGCCCCCCAAGTGTACAACTCCCTCCCCGTACAGTGCAAGAGATGGGGCCCCACCAGTGTACAACCCCCTCCCCGTACAGTACAAGAGATGGGGCCCCCACCAGTGTACAACTCCCTCCCCGTACAGTACAAGAGATGGGGCCTCCAACAGTGTACAACTCCCTCCCCGTACAGTACAAGAGATGGGGCCCCACCAGTGTACAACCCCCTCCCCGTACAGTACAAGAGATGGGGCCCCCAACAGTGTACAACTCCCTCCCCGTACAGTACAAGAGATGGTGGCCCACCAAGTGTACAACTCCCTCCCCGTACAGTACAAGAGATGGGGGCCCACCAAGTGTACAACTCCCTCCCCGTACAGTACAAGAGATGGGGCCCCCAGCAGTGTACAACTCCCTCCCCGTACAGTACAAGAGATGGGGCCCCCACCAGTGTACAACTCCCTCCCCGTACAGTGCAAGAGATGGGGGCCCACCAAGTGTACAACTCCCTCCCCATACAGTACAAGAGATGGGGCCCTCACCAGTGTACAACTCCCTCCCCGTACAGTGTAAGAGATGGGGGCCCACCAAGTGTACAACTCCCTCCCCGTACAGTACAAGAGATGGGGCCCCCACCAGTGTACAACTCCCTCCCCGTACAGTGCAAGAGATGGGGGCCCACCAAGTGTACAACTCCCTCCCCATACAGTACAAGAGATGGGGCCCCACCAGTGTACAACTCCCTCCCCGTACAGTACAAGAGATGGGGCCCCACCAGTGTACAACTCCCTCCCCATACAGTACAAGAGATGGGGCCCCACCAGTGTACAACTCCCTCCCCGTACAGTACAAGAGATGGGGCCCCACCAGTGTACAACTCCCTCCCCATACAGTACAAGAGATGGGGCCCTCACCAGTGTACAACTCCCTCCCTGTACAGTACAAGAGATGGGGCCCCACCAGTGTACAACTCCCTCCCCGTACAGTGCAAGAGATGGGGACCCACCAAGTGTACAACTCCCTCCCCATACAGTACAAGAGATGGGGCCCCACCAGTGTACAACTCCCTCCCCGTACAGTACAAGAGATGGGGCCCCACCAGTGTACAACTCCCTCCCCATACAGTACAAGAGATGGGGCCCCACCAGTGTACAACTCCCTCCCCGTACAGTACAAGAGATGGGGCCCCACCAGTGTACAACTCCCTCCCCATACAGTACAAGAGATGGGGCCCTCACCAGTGTACAACTCCCTCCCTGTACAGTACAAGAGATGGGGCCCCACCAGTGTACAACTCCCTCCCCGTACAGTACACACACACACACACACACACACACACACACACATTGTAATTACAAGATCAATTAATATTCCAAGATTAGGAGATTAAAACCCAGTTCCCTTTCTACTTTTCTGTGTCATCTGATATAATTCCTTTCATATCCAACCATTTCCAGAGCATACTTCTCTTTTCGTTATATCCCTGAGTATATTGTCTATCATTTTTGTTCCAAAGCATACTTTCCCCATCATAATATACCATAATATACTTCCCCATCATAATATACCATAGCATACTTCCCCATCATGATATACTGAAGCATACTTTCCCCATCATAATATACCATAGCATACTTCCCCATCATGATATACTGAAGCATACTTTCCCCATCATAATATACCATAGCATACTTCCCCATCATGATATACTGAAGCATACTTTCCCCATCATAATATACCATAGCATACTTCCCCATCATGATATACTGAAGCATACTTTCCCCATCATAATATACCATAGCATACTTCCCCATCATGATATACTGAAGCATACTTTCCCCATCATAATATACTATAGCATACTTCCCCATCATGATATACTGGAGCATACTTTACCCATCATGATATACGAAAGTATACACTCCTTGTTCTTATAACCCCTAGCATACTTTCCTTGTCATATTAGAGCATACTATCCTTGCCATGATATACCAGAGGATAGTTTCGCTATCCTAATATACTAAAGTATATTTTTCCCCTAACATACCAGATTGTACTTCCCTTTCATTGTATACCATAGCATACTTCCCCTGGCGTAATACCCTCGCGCATACCCCTCTCTGTCATCGTATACCAGGGTATACCTCCTCAGTCGTTATACCTGGACCTGACCGTAAGTTGGGGGGGGTAATATAAGGCTATATCACTGCCGTTCGCTGGAAACATGTCTGGAAGGCTGGATTCGCCCACAACACTGAAGGAGGTCCAAAGTCATGGGACTTTTGCAGACGACTAGTGGCGACGGGAATGGAGGAAAGGCGTACTGGCGACGAGAATGGAGATAAGGGGGAACAGATGTTCCAAAAGGAGGAGGAAGAGGGGGAGGACTGTCCATCCAAGCTGGGGGCTTCCAGAGTGGGCGTTTCTCTCTCTCTCTCTCTCTCTCTCTCTCTCTCTCTCTCTCTCTCTCTCTCTCTCTCTCTCTCTCTCTCTCTCTCTCTCTCTCTCTCTCTCTCTTTCTCTCTCTCTCTCTCTTGGTGTGTAAAGCAAGCTTACGCTGATGTCAACAAGAGCTTTTATTTGTATTTTTATTTTTTCTTAAATAAGCTGAGACAGAAAACGTGTTGGCCAGCTAAGCTTGCACATTTCCTGTCCATTTCTCCGTCGTGTTTGGGGCCTTCCAATGTGGCCTTTGTTTACCCCTGTCAATTGACTGTGTTGGTGTTTACTTGTTTATCTGTTTACTCTTCCATCAGACTTCCTCGGATACTGATGGAGTTTGAATCTGTGTCTGTGTCTGTCTGTTGTGCCCACCCGTCTGTTTCACAGTGATGGTGACCCGTGTTGGTGATGGGAGTGTGGGGTGGGGGAGTAGTGATGGTGTCTCGTGTTGGTGATGGGAGTGTGGGATGGGGGGAGTAGTGATGGTGACTTGTGTTGGTGATGGGAGTGTGGGATGGGGGGAGTAGTGATGGTGTCTCGTGTTGGTGATGGGAGTGTAGGGTGGGGGAGTAGTGTTGGTGATGGGAGTGTGAGGTTGGAGGAGTAGTGTTGGTGACTTGTGTTGGTGATGGGAGTGTGGGGTGGGGGAGGAGTGATGGTGATTTGTGTTGGTGATGGGAGTGTGAGGTTGGAGGAGTAGTGTTGGTGACTTGTGTTGGTGATGGGAGTGTGGGGTGGGGGAGTAGTGATGGTGACTTGTGTTGGTGATGGGAGTGTGGGGTGGGGGAGTAGTGATGGTGATGGGAGTGTGGGGTGGGGGAGTAGTGATGGTGACTTGTGTTGGTGATGGGAGTGTGGGGTGGGGGAGTAGTGTTGGTGATGGGAGTGTGGGGTGGGGGAGTAGTGTTGGTGATGGGAGTGTGGGGTGGGGGAGTAGTGATGGTGACTTGTGTTTGGTGATGGGAGTGTGGGGTGGGGGGAGTAGTGATGGTGATGGGAGTGTGGGGTGGGGGAGTAGTGATGGTGATGGGAGTGTGGGGTGGGGGAGTAGTGATGGTGATGGGAGTGTGAGGTGGGGGAGTAGTGATGGTGACTTGTGTTGGTGATGGGAGTGTGGGGTGGGGAATAGTGCTGGTGATGGGGAGTGTGGGGTGGGGGGAGTAGTGATGGTGATGGGAGTGTGGGGGTGGGGGAGTAGTGCTGGTGATGGGAGTGTGGGGTGGGGAGTAGTGCTGGTGATGGAGTGTGGGGTGGGGGAGTAGTGATGGTGATGGGAGTGTGGGGTGGGGGGAGTAGTGATGGTGATGGAGTGTGGGGGTGGGGGAGTAGTGATGGTGATGGGAGTGTGGGGTGGGGGAGTAGTGATGGTGACTTGTGTTGGTGATGGGAGTGTGAGGTGGGGGAGTAGTGTTGGTGGGAGTGTGGGGTGGGGGAGTAGTGATGGTGATGGGAGTGTGGGGTGGGGGAGTAGTGATGGTGATGGAGTGTGGGGTGGGGGAGTAGTGATGGTGACTTGTGTTGGTGATGGGAGTGTGAGGTGGGGGAGTAGTGATGGTGATGGGAGTGTGGGGTGGGGGAGTAGTGATGGTGATGGGAGTGTGGGGTGGGGAGTAGTGATGGTGATGGGAGTGTGAGGTGGGGGAGTAGTGATGGTGATGGGAGTGTGGGGTGGGGGAGTAGTGATGGTGATGGGAGTGTGAGGTGGGGGAGTAGTGATGGTGACTTGTGTTGGTGATGGGAATGTGGGGGTGGGGGAGTAGTGATGGTGAAGGGAGTGTGAGGTGGGGGAGTAGAGATGGTGACTTGTGTTGGTGATGGGAATGTGGGGTGGGGGAGTAGTGATGGTGATGGGAGTGTGGGGTGGGGGAGTAGTGATGGTGACTTGTGTTGGTGATGGGAATGTGGGGTGGGGGAGTAGTGATGGTGATGGGAGTGTGAGGTGGGGGAGTAGTGATGGTGACTTGTGTTGGTGATGGGAATGTGGGGTGGGGGAGTAGTGATGGTGATGGGAGTGTGAGGTGGGGGAGTAGTGATGGTGATGGGAGTGTGGGGTGGGGGAGTAGTGATGGTGATGGGAGTGTGGGGTGGGGGAGTAGTGATGGTGATGGGAGTGTGAGGTGGGGGAGTAGTGATGGTGACTTGTGTTGGTGATGGGAGTGTGGGGTGGGGGAGTAGTGATGGTGATGGGAGTGTGGGGTGGGGGAGTAGTGCTGGTGATGGGAGTGTGGGGTGGGGGAGTAGTGATGGTGATGGGAGTGTGAGGTGGGGGAGTAGTGATGGTGATGGGAGTGTGGGGTGGGGGAGTAGTGATGGTGATGGGAGTGTGGGGTGGGGGAGTAGTGATGGGGAGTAGTGATGGTGATGGGAGTGTGGGGTGGGGGAGTAGTGATGGTGACTTGTGTTGGTGATGGGAATGTGGGGTGGGGGAGTAGTGATGGTGATGGGAGTGTGGGGTGGGGGAGTAGTGATGGTGATGGGAGTGTGAGGTGGGGGAGTAGTGATGGTGATGGGAGTGTGGGGTGGGGGAGTAGTGATGGTGATGGGAGTGTGGGGTGGGGGAGTAGTGATGGTGATGGGAGTGTGGGGTGGGGGAGTAGTGATGGTGATGGGAGTGTGGGGTGGGGGAGTAGTGTTGGTGATGGGAGTGTGAGGTGGGGGAGTAGTGATGGTGAAGGGTGTTGGTAATGGTGACGAAGTTGTGTAATGTAGTGATGGTAAGAGCTGATCATGGTCGTAGTGATGGGGTCGATGGTGATCAGCAATGGTGATGGTGACGAGTGGTGATGGTGATGGCCATGTAGCAGTGAAGATAAGGAATGGGGATGATAGTGTAGTTGATCAATTATGATGGGTTGATTTTCATGATAGTGATGAAGGGGAGGAAAGGGGTGATGGGGAGTGATGGTAAGTGATGGGGACGGTGGTGAGAATGGTGCACACATGAATGGTGGTCTGTTCTTGTCGTAAATCACATAAACAAACTGATATGTGTAAACTCGCTAAACAAATAAAACACAGAAGCTCTGCTTTCCTCTGTAATTTAAATCATTTTTCAATGTATTTATGTATATATGTAATGTATATATGTTTACCAAATGGCGTCGTAGCTACGTCTCTTCGATGTATACATCAACTGACTGTTATATTTCTCTCTTGTGTCTCCCCTGATGATGATGTGATTATGACACGAAAGTGCACTTGGCAACTTATCCTGTTTCATTTTCCCCCCGTGGACTCATAGGAATGTATGTATGTATGTATGTAAATTAGTGTATGTATATGTTTATTGGTATGTATACATGTTTGCATGTGTATGTGTTTCTCTTTATGCGTTTGTCTGTGTAATTACCTATGTGTACTGTACGGGGGGGGGGGGAGTTGTACACTGGTGGGGGCCCATCTCTTGAACATTCTCTTCTCGCATTTATCTCTTTAAACGTCTGTAATGTGTCATTAATTACAATTTTATCATTTATCATTTTGTTTATTCCATTCTTCAACCATCGTTACACTGGCGCTTTTTCATGCATTTCTCTAATAAGTTTATTGATTAATTTCACATTACGTCATGTGGCTCCCATGTCCTTTTTAGCTTTCGAACGACTGTTTACTGTCAACATCATCCAATTGGTCACTGTCAACATCATCCAATTGGTTTAGAATGTTTATAATTGTGAATGTATCACGCCTGACTCTTGTCTCTTCAATGTGGGTCAAATTCATGGCCTCGTATAGCCTTTCGGTGTAACGCAGCTCACTCAACTCTGGTCCCCGTCTCCCTTGCTCTCCTCTAGACTTTCTCCATCAACTCCATGTGTTCTGTCGGTGTGGGGGACCAAACTGGTTAAGCATATTCTAGCGTTACCTCCTATTGAAGAATGTCCCCCGCTTGCTTAATATTTCCTTCATTCATATATTTGTATGTCATTCATGTATTTACCAGAAAACAATGGATCTTGTACATTATTTTCGTCATGTACATCTCTTTTGAAGGGCCGGGTCCACTTCACCGTCGGTTTTTGTGTTTATTTCGACAGCATTTGTTTACAGTCTTTCCCTAAATGTAAATAATCACGGGGAAATAATTCGAAATTAATGAATTGATTATAAACCGACTCATTAATTCAAACCGCGGTAATACACAGGTAATAAAACATTACACAGATACTAATGGTAAGCCTCCATGTTAGGATATATATATATATATATATATATATATATATATATATATATATTTTTTTTTTTTTTTTTTTTTTTTTTTTTTATGCTTTGTCGCTGTCTCCCGCGTTTGCGAGGTAGCGCAAGGAAACAGACGAAAGAAATGGCCCAACCCCCCCCCCCATACACATGTACATACACACGTCCACACACGCAAATATACATACCTACACAGCTTTCCATGGTTTACCCCAGACGCTTCACATGCCTTGATTCAATCCACTGACAGCACGTCAAACCCTGTATACCACATCGCTCCAATTCACTCTATTCCTTGCCCTCCTTTCACCCTCCTGCATGTTCAGGCCCCGATCACACAAAATCTTTTTCACTCCATCTTTCCACCTCCAATTTGGTCTCCCTCTTCTCCTCGTTCCCTCCACCTCCATATATATATATATATATATATATATATATATATATATATATGTGTGTGTGTGTGTGTGTGTGTGTATATATATTATATACATTTAACAATGTGAATCTATTGTTGCCAAACAAAGGGATATATACATTTATAATGAGGGGTTCGTGAGTCGAGGTCACATCTCAGTGATGGGTGTGTGTGATGGGCAATGCTTGGTTGCCGCTGGTGATGGTGAGATGGTTGTAATTGTGGTAGGAATGGAGGTAGTTGTGGTAGTGATGGTGGGGAGGGAGTTGTACACTGGTGGGGGCCCATCTCTTGTACTGTACGGGGAGGGAGTTGTACACTGGTGGAGGCCCCCATCTCTTGTACTGTACGGGGAGGGAGTTGTACACTGGTGGGGCCCCCATCTCTTGTACTGTACGGGGAGGGAGTTGTACACTGGTGGAGGCCCCCATCTCTTGTACTGTACGGGGAGGGAGTTGTACACTGGTGGAGGCCCCCATCTCTTGTACTGTACGGGGAGGGAGTTGTACACTGGTGGGGCCCCATCTCTTGTACTGTACGGGGAGGGAGTTGTACACTGGTGGAGGCCCCCATCTCTTGTACTGTACGGGGAGGGAGTTGTACACTGGTGTGGCCCCCATCTCTTGTACTGTACGGGGAGGGAGTTGTACACTGGTGGAGGCCCCCATCTCTTGTACTGTACGGGGAGGGAGTTGTACACTGGTGGGGCCCCCATCTCTTGTACTGTACGGGGAGGGAGTTGTACACTGGTGGAGGCCCCCATCTCTTGTACTGTACGGGGAGGGAGTTGTACACTGGTGGAGGCCCCCATCTCTTGTACTGTACGGGGAGGGAGTTGTACACTGGTGGGGCCCCATCTCTTGTACTGTACGGGGAGGGAGTTGTACACTGGTGGGGGGGCCCATCTCTTGTACTGTACGGGGAGGGAGTTGTACACTGGTGTGGCCCCCATCTCTTGTACTGTACGGGGAGGGAGTTGTACACTGGTGTGGCCCCCATCTCTTGTACTGTACGGGGAGGGAGTTGTACACTGGTGGGGGCCCATCTTTTGTACTGTACGGGGAGGGAGTTGTACACTGGTGGGGCCCCATCTCTTGTACTGTACGGGGAGGGAGTTGTACACTGGTGGGGGGGCCCATCTCTTGTACTGTACTGGGAGGGAGTTGCACACTGGTGGTGGGGCCCCATCTCTTGTACTGTACGGGGAGGGAGTTGTACACTGGTGGGGGGGCCCATCTCTTGTACTGTACGGGGAGGGAGTTGTACACTGGTGGTGGGGCCCCATCTCTTGTACTGTACGGGGAGGGAGTTGTACACTGGTGGGGGCCCCCCATCTCTTGTACTGTACGGGGAGGGAGTTGTACACTGGTGGGGGCCCCATCTCTTGTACTGTACGAGGAGGGAGTTGTACACTGGTGGGGGCCCCATCTCTTGTACTGTACGGGGAGGGAGTTGTACACTGGTGGTGGGGCCCCATCTCTTGTACTGTACGGGGAGGGAGTTGTACACTGGTGGGGCCCCCATCTCTTGTACTGTACGGGGAGGGAGTTGTACACTGGTGGGGGCCCCATCTCTTGTACTGTACGGGGAGGGAGTTGTACACTGGTGGGGCCCCATCTCTTGTACTGTACGGGGAGGGAGTTGCACACTGGTGGGGGCCCCATCTCTTGTACTGTACGGGGAGGGAGTTGTACACTGGTGGGGGCCCATCTCTTGTACTGTACGGGGAGGGAGTTGTACACTGGAGGGGCCCCATCTCTTGTACTGTACGGGGAGGGAGTTGTACACTGGTGGGGGCCCCATCTCTTGTACTGTACGGGGAGGGAGTTGTACACTGGTGGGGGCCCATCTCTTGTACTGTACGGGGAGGGAGTTGTACACTGGTGGGGGCCCCATCTCTTGTACTGTACGGGGAGGGAGTTGTACACTGGTGGTGGCCCCATCTCTTGTACTGTACGGGGAGGGAGTTGTACACTGGTGGGGCCCCATCTCTTGTACTGTACAGGGAGGGAGTTGTACACTGGTGGGGCCCCATCTCTTGTACTGTACGGAGAGGGAGTTGTACACTGGTGGGGCCCCATCTCTTGTACTGTACGGGGAGGGAGTTGTACACTGGTGGGGCCCCATCTCTTGTACTGTACGGGGAGGGGGTTGTACACTGGTGGGGGCCCCATCTCTTCCACGTTCTCTACTGTCGCACAATTTTGTTGAAACTTGCATACCGTCTCCACATTTACAATCACCATCTCAATCAGTTTATTCCACCCCTTCACCCCTTCACCACCCCTTCACCCCTTCACCACCCCTTCACCCCTTCACCACCCCTTCACCACCCCTTCACAACCCCCGACCTCCGCCTCTCTTGTACCGTAAAAAATACACCTTTAATTCTTTCGTAATAAAGACTATCATTTATCCTGCAGTTGCCCTAGCCTTTCATCTCTCACAAAACTGTTGTATGTGTGTGTGTGTGTGTGTGTGTGTGTGTGTGTGTGTGTGTGTGTGTGTGTGTGTGTGTGTGTGTGTATACGGGTCACCATGCTGTCAGCGACACCCTTCGTCCCCAGCGACGCCCTTCGTCCGAGCGACGCCCTTCGTCCCAGCGACGCCCTTCGTCCCCAGCGACGCCCTTTCGTCCCCAGCGACGCCCTTCGTCTTTTGTTCTCCTGCAGGAGGCACACAGGAGGATGGGTCGATATGGAGTGGGCTGGAGTGGTCGAAGAATTGGCTGGAGGAGGAGGTGGACCATCACGGAAACAGCTGAGGTTACAAATAACCTGATTATGATGGTTGAAGAACTACCCCCACACCCCCACACACACCCCACACCCCACACACACCCCCACACACCCCACACACACACCCCACACCCCCCCACACACACCCCACACACACCCCCACACACACCCCACACCCCACACACACCCCCACACACCCCACACACACACCCCACACACCCCCACACACACCCCACACACCCCACACACCCCACACACACCCCCACACACCCCACACACACACCCCACACACCCCCACACACACCCCACACACACCCCCACACACACCCCACACCCCACACACACCCCCACACACCCCACACACACCCCCCACACCCCCCCACACCCACCCCACACACACCCCCCCACCCCCCACACACCCCACACACACCCCCACACACCCCACACACACCCCCACACACCCCACACACCCCCACACACACCCCACACACCCCACACACACACCCCACACACCCCACACACCCCACACACACCCCCACACACCCCCCAAACCCCCCCACACCCCCACACACACCCCACACACCCCACACACCCCCACACACCCCACACACACCCCACACACCCCCACACACCCCACACACCCCACACCCCACACACACCCCACACACACCACACCCCCCACACACACCCCACACACACCCCACACACAAACCCCACACACCCCACACACACACCCCACACACACCCCACACACACCCCACACACACCACACACACCCCCACACCCCCACACCCCCACACACACCCCACACACCCCACACACCCCCACACACCCCACACACACCCCACACACACCCCACACACCCCACACACCCCACACACACACCCCACACACACCCCACACCCCACACACACCCCCAACACCCCACACACACCCCACACACACCCCACACCCCACACACACCCCACACACACCCCACACACACCCCACACACACCCCACACCCCACACACACCCCACACACACCCCACACACCCACACACACCCCACACACACCCCACACACCCCACACACACCCCACACACCCCCACACACCCCCACACACCCCACACACCCCACACCCCACACACCCCACACACACCCCACACACACCCCACACCCCACACACACCCCACACACACCCCACACACACCCCACACACCCCACACCCCACACACCCCACACACCCCACACACCCCACAACCCACACCACACACTCCACACTACACCTCACGCACCCCACACACACCCCACACCCACACACACCCACACACACCCCACACACAACCCCCACACACACCCCACACACACCCCACACAACCCCACACACCCCCACACACCCACACACACCCCACACACACCCCACACACCCCCACGACACCCCCACACACATCCCACACACCCCCACACACCCCACACACACCCCACACACCCCACACCCCACACACACCCCACACACACCCCACACACCCCACACACACCCCACACACACCCCACACACCCCACACACACCCCCACACACACCCCAAACACCCCCACACACCCCACACACACCCCACACACACCCCACACACCCCACACACCCCACACACACCCCACACACACCCCACACACACCCCACACACACCCCACACACACCCCACACACACCCCACACACCCCACACACACACCCCACACACACCCCACACACACCCCACACACACCCCACACACACCCCCACACACCCCACACACACCCCACACACCCCACACACACCCCCACACACCCCACACACCCCACACACACCCCACACACACCCCACACACACCCCACACACCCCACACACACCCCACACACACCCCACACACCCCACACACACCCCACACACACCCCACACACCCCACACACACCCCACACACCCCACACACCCCCACACACCCCCACACACCCCCACACACCCCACACACACCCCACACACACCCCACACACCCCCCACACACCCCCACACACCCCACACACACCCCACACACCCCACACACCCCACACACACCCCACACACCCCACACAACCCAAACCCCCCCTCACCCCCCGACCCACAACACTCCCCCCACACCCCCACACAAAACAAACCCCACACAACACCCGACACACCCCCCACACCCACACCCCCACACATACCCCACAACACACCCCACACAAAAATCCCCACACACCCCACACCCCCATCTCCCTCTCCCCCCCCCCTCTCTCTCAGTTATGTAAATGAGGCAATGATTGACCAGGCGATTTGACCTGATATGTCCTCAGATCACAAACACCTTCGACTGTGTTCATGTACGGAAAGCATAGGTCGACCCCCTGTGGCTAGGCTTTAGGTCGAACCCCTGTGGCTAGCTTTCGTCTAACCGCTGTGGCTAGGCTTTAGGTCGACCCCTGTGGCTAGGCTTGTAGGTCGACCCCGTGGCTAGGCTTTAGTCGACCCCTGGTGGCTAGGCTTTAGTCGACCCCTGTGCTAGCTTTTAGTCGACCCCTGTGGCTAGGCTTTAGGTCGACCCCCATGTGGCTATGGCTTTAAGGTCACCCCTGTGCCTAGGCATTAGTCGACCCCTGAGGCTAGGCTTTAGGTCGACCCCTGTGGCTAGGCTTGAGTAGACCCCTGAGGCTAGCTTTAGGTCGACCCCTGTTGGCTTGGCTAGGCTTTAGGTCGACCCGTGCTAGGCTTTAGGTCGACCCCTGTGGCTAGGGCTTTAAGGTCGACCCCTGTGTCTAGCGTTTAGGTCGAACCCCTGTGGCTAGGCTTTAGGTCGACCCCTGTGGCTAGCTTTAGGTCGACCCCTGTGCTAGTCCTTTTTAAGGTCGACCCCTGAGGCTAGGCTTTAGGTCGACCCCTGTGCTAGCTTTAGGGTCGAGCCCCTGTGGCTAGGCTTTAGGTCGACCCCTGTTGGCTAGGCTTGAGTCGACCCCTGGGCTAGGCTTTAGGCGACCCCTGTGGCTAGGCTTTAGGTCGACCCCTGTGGCTAGGCTTAAGTAGACCCTGGGCTAGGCTTTAGGTCGAACCCCGTGGCTAGTCTTTAGGTCGACCCCTGTGGCTAGGCTTTAGGCGACCTCTGTGCAAGGCTTAGGTCGACCTCTGAGGGCTAGGCTTTAGGATCGACTCTCTGTGGCTAGTGCCTTTAGGTCGACCTCTGTGGCTAGGCTTTAGGTCGACCCCCGTGGCTAGGCTTTAGGTCGACCCCTGTGGCTAGCTTTATGTCGACCCCTGTGGCTAAGGCTTTAGGTCAGACCCTGTGGCTAGCTTTAGGTCGACCCCTGGGGCTAGCGTTAGGTCGACCCCTTGTGGCTAGCTTTAGGGACCTCTGTGGCTAGGCTTTTAGGTCCGACCTCTGTGCTAGCTTTTAGGTCACCTCTGTGGCTAGGCTTTAGGTCGACCCCTGTGGCAAGGCTTTAGTCGACCCCTGTGGCTAGGCTTAGTCGAACCCCTGGGGGGTGGCTAGGCTTTAGGTTCGAACCCCTGTGGCTAGCTGTTAGGTCGACCCCTGTGGCTAGGCTTTAGGTCGACCCCTGTGGCTAGGCTTTAGGTCGACCCCTGTGGCTAGGCTTTAGGTCGACCCCTGTGGCTAGGCTTTAGGTCGACCCCTGTGGCTAGGCTTTAGGTCGACCCCTGTGGCTAGGCTTTAGGTCGACCCCTGTGGCTAGGCTTTAGGTCGACCCCTGTGGCTAGGCTTTAGGTCGACCCCTGTGGCTAGGCTTTAGGTCGACCCCTGTGGCTAGGCTTTAGGTCGACCCCTGTGGCTAGGCTTTAGGTCGACCCCTGTGGCTAGGCTTTAGGTCGACCCCTGTGGCTAGGCTTTAGGTCGACCCCTGTGGCTAGGCTTTAGGTCGACCCCTGTGGCTAGGCTTTAGGTCGACCCCTGTGGCTAGGCTTTAGGTCGACCCCTGTGGCTAGGCTTTAGGTCGACCCTGTGGCTAGGCTTTAGGTCGACCCCTGTGGCTAGGCTTTAGGTCGACCCCTGTGGCTAGGCTTTAGGTCGACCCCTGTGGCTAGGCTTTAGGTCGACCCCTGTGGCTAGGCTTTAGGTCGACCCCTGTGGCTAGGCTTTAGGTCGACCTCTGTGGCTAGGCTTTAGGTCGACCTCTGTGGCTAGGCTTTAGGTCGACCTCTGTGGCTAGGCTTTAGGTCGACCTCTGTGGCTAGGCTTTAGGTCGACCCCTGTGGCTAGGCTTTAGGTCGACCCCTGTGGCTAGGCTTTAGGTCGACCCCTGTGGCTAGGCTTTAGGTCGACCCCTGTGGCTAGGCTTTAGGTCGACCCCTGTGGCTAGGCTTTAGGTCGACCCCTGTGGCTAGGCTTTAGGTCGACCTCTGTGGCTAGGCTTTAGGTCGACCTCTGTGGCTAGGCTTTAGGTCGACCTCTGTGGCTAGGCTTTAGGTCGACCCCTGTGGCTAGGCTTTAGGTCGACCCCTGTGGCTAGGCTTTAGGTCGACCCCTGTGGCTAGGCTTTAGGTCGACCCCTGTGGCTAGGCTTTAGGTCGACCCCTGTGGCTAGGCTTTAGGTCGACGTCTGTGGCTAGGCTTTAGGTCGACCTCTGTGGCTAGGCTTTAGGTCGACCTCTGTGGCTAGGCTTTAGGTCGACCCCTGTGGCTAGGCTTTAGGTCGACCTCTGTGGCTAGGCTTTAGGTCGACCCCTGTGGCTAGGCTTTAGGTCGACTCTGTTCACCTGGGTGGCTAGGCTTTAAATCGACCCCTGCTCTGCTGCGTTGTTACAGTGGTCCTAAATTTGACCTGACCCCGTAACGAATGAGGTCAAGGACCATTTCATTACAACCATTTGTTGCCCTGAAGACCATGCAGGGGCACCTGACCATGGCCCTCCCCAGCAGACCATCCAGGTTCACCTGACCATGGCCCTCCCCAGCAGACCATACACCTGACCATGGCCCTCCCAGCAGACCATACACCTGACCATGACCCTCCCAGCAGACCATACACCTGACCATGACCCTCCCCAGCAGACCATACACCTGACCATGGCCCTCCCAGCAGACCATACACCTGACCATGACCCTCCCAGCAGACCATACACCTGACCATGGCCCTCCCCAGCAGACCATACACCTGACCATGGCCCTCCCAGCAGACCATACACCTGACCATGGCCCTCCCAGCAGACCATACACCTGACCATGGCCCTCCCCAGCAGACCATACACCTGACCATGGCCCTCCCAGCAGACCATACACCTGACCATGGCCCTCCCAGCAGACCATACACCTGACCATGGCCCTCCCAGCAGACCATACACCTGACCATGACCCTCCCAGCAGACCATACACCTGACCATGGCCCTCCCAGCAGACCATACACCTGACCATGGCCCTCCCAGCAGACCATACACCTGACCATGACCCTCCCAGCAGACCATACACCTGACCATGGCCCTCCCCAGCAGACCATACACCTGACCATGGCCCTCCCAGCAGACCATACACCTGACCATGGCCCTCCCAGCAGACCATACACCTGACCATGGCCCTCCCCAGCAGACCATACACCTGACCATGGCCCTCCCAGCAGACCATACACCTGACCATGGCCCTCCCAGCAGACCATACACCTGACCATGGCCCTCCCAGCAGACCATACACCTGACCATGACCCTCCCAGCAGACCATACACCTGACCATGGCCCTCCCAGCAGACCATACACCTGACCATGGCCCTCCCAGCAGACCATACATCTGACCATGGCCCTCCCAGCAGACCATACACCAGACCATGGCCCTCCCCAGCAGACCATACACCTGACCGTGGCCCTCCCAGCAGACCATACATCTGACCATGACCCTCCCAGCAGACCATACACCTGACCATGGCCCTCCCAGCAGACCATACACCTGACCATGGCCCTCCCAGCAGACCATGGAGGTCCACCTGACCATGGCCCTCCCAGCAGACCATACACCAGACCATGGCCCTCCCAGCAGACCATACACCAGACCATGGCCCTCCCAGCAGACCATACACCAGACCATGGCCCTCCCAGCAGGTACAGCCTAACGACCATTCGTCTCCTAACTACCACATGATGCCTTCGTGACCAGAATGATGGTTTAACTTGAACCTCCCAGCCTGGCCTCTCACTCTCCCTCCCAGCCTGGCCTCTCACTATCCCTCCCAGCCTGGCCTCTCACTCACCCTCCCAGCCTGGCCTCTCACTCCCAGCCTGGCCTCTCACTCTCCCTCCCAGCCTGGTCTCTCACTCTCCCTCCCAGCCCGGCCTCTCACTCTCCCTCCCAGCCTGACATCTCACTCTCCCTCCCAGCCTGGCCTCTCACTCTCTCTTCCAGCCTGGCCTCTCACTCTCCCTCCCAGCCTGGCCTCTCACTCTCCCTCCCAGCCCGGCCTCTCACTCTCCCTCCCAGCCTGACATCTCACTCTCCCTCCCAGCCTGGCCTCTCACTCTCTCTTCCAGCCTGGCCTCTCACTCTCCCTCCCAGCCTGGTCTCTCACTCTCCCTCCCAGCCCGGCCTCTCACTCTCCCTCCCAGCCTGACATCTCACTCTCCCTCCCAGCCTGGCCTCTCACTCTCCCTCCCAGCCTGGCCTCTCACTCTCCCTCCCAGCCTGACATCTCACTCTCCCTCCCAGCCTGGCCTCTCACTCTCTCTTCCAGCCTGGCCTCTCACTCTCCCTCCCAGCCTGGCCTCTCACTCTCCCTCCCAGCCTGGCCTCTCACTCTCCCTTCCAGCCTGGCCTCTCACTCTCCCTCCCAGCCTGGCTTCTCACTCTCCCTCCCAGCCTGGCCTCTCACTCTCCCTTCCAGCCTGGCCTCTCACTCTCCCTCCCAGCCTGACATCTCACTCTCCCTCCCAGCCTGGCCTCTCACTCTCTCTTCCAGCCTGGCCTCTCACTCTCCCTCCCAGCCTGGCCTCTCACTCTCCCTCCCAGCCTGGCTTCTCACTCTCCCTCCCAGCCTAGCCTCTCACTCCCAGCCTGGCCTCTCACTCTCCCTTCCAGCCTGGCCTCTCACTCTCCCTCCCAGCCTGGCTTCTCACTCTCCCTCCCAGCCTGGCCTCTCACTCTCCCTTCCAGCCTGGCCTCTCACTCTCCCTCCCAGCCTGACATCTCACTCTCCCTCCCAGCCTGACCTCTCACTCTCCCTCCCAGTGTGGCCTCACCTCTCCCTTCACTCTCCCTCCTCAGCTCATGCCAGACCTCCTCTTCCTCCCCTCTCCTCCCTCCCCATCTTCCCTCCCCTTCTTCCGTCTGATAACGTCATGAGGGTCACCTCCCATTGTAACCCCACTGTCTTCCCCATCACGCACCCACCCCATCACGCACCCACCCCATCACGCACCCACCCCATCACGCACCCACCCCATCACACACCCACCCCATCACACACCCACCCCATCACGCACCCACCCCATCACGCACCCACCCCATCACGCACCCACCCCATCACGCACCCACCCCATCACGCACCCACCCCATCACGCACCCACCCCATCACGCACCCACCCCATCACGCACCCACCCCATCACGCACCCACCCCATCACGCACCCACCCCATCACGCACCCGCCCCATCACACACCTACCCCATCACACACCCACCCCATCATCGCCCATTATGAGCCAGGCATTGTGGCCCCAGAACTTCATAATGACAGGTATTCCGTTACTCTGGTAACTTGGTATTCTTACACTGTGCCCACTGGTTGACCTCACAGCAATTACCTGTGACTCACACGACCCTCACAAGCGAAGGGGCGTCTCACATTGCCTTGTGCCTTTGCTCATAAACGTTGGATGGGCTCAAACTGTCCCCCCATCATCAGTTACTGTGAAGGGGCGCCACCCACGCGTGGAGCTGAGCGGGCGTTGTGCCCATCTTTGAGAAAGGAGACATTGAAGAAGGCGGGGCACTACCATCCAATGACCACTATGCCTTGTTAAGTCCTGGGAAAAGGTCGTTAGATCGTAAGTGGATAATGACCTCCTTACACAGAAGACGTTAACGACGTGAGAAACAGTTTGGAAGGGGAAAAAGAGGGTCACGTGTAAACATAGCTCTTAGATTTCCACGAGAGAGGGAGCTCTGTCTCCTGAGAGAAATGAGACAGCCTGTGTGAGGCGTTTGTATGTGGACTAACCACAACCCCGCATCCATTTGGATCTGTACCACATGATGTGGCGCACGGTGATGCTCCATCAACAAGGATCGAATCTCATTTTGTGGCTACATCAACTTAGTCGAAGGGAAGAAAGATCATTCACTTTGGAAATGGACTTAGTCGATTAGAAGTAACCGAATAGTCGCTTTTCAAATAGCCTCCACGGACTAGTTGTTAGCATGTCCAGTTTTCAGACCATTGGTATCGGTTCGAGTCCTTTCTGGATATATATATATATATATATATATATATATTTTTTTTTTTTTTTTTTTTTTTTTTTTATACTTTGTCGCTGTCTCCCGCGTTTGCGAGGTATATATATATATATATATATGGTTGTATGTTTTGGACAGTCACATGTTTACTAAATGGCGTCGTAGCTTCGTCTCTTCGTTGTATATATCAACTGACTGTTATATTTCTCTCTTGTGTCTCCCCTGATGATGATGATGTGATTATGACACGAAAGTGCACTTGGGAACTTATCGAATTGGAATTGCGTCGGGAAACAAGCGGACCTGGTTAGACAGACGAGGATCCCGAATGGTCTGGTACGTGGAATGAAACACACACACACACACACACACACACACACACACACACACACACACACTTTCTCTCTCTCTCTCTCTCTCTCTCTCTCTCTCTCTCTCTCTCTCTCTCTCTCTCTCTCTCTCTCTCTCTCTCTCTCTCTCCCTGGTCACAATGGCCTCCACCCTACCATAGGATGCTAACAATCCATTTTCTTTTTCATTTTTTGTTTTTTGTTTTTGTTTTGTTTGCTTGCTGGCTTACCCCCCCCCCCCCCGGGGGGAGGCAATTGTTTGTGGGATGAACCACCCGGCTGACGCGATCGTATTGGTCTCTCTCTCTCTCTCTCTCTCTCTCTCTCTCTCTCTCTCTCTCTCTCTCTCTCTCTCTCTCTCTCTCTCTCTCCCAGGGTTCTCTTCTGGCTCAGGGAATAGCTTTATAATGCCCCGTGTTTTCATTCTATTTTAAGTTGTGCTTTTCGCCTCTCCTCACCTCACCTCATCTCTCCTCTCCTCACCTCATCTCTCCTCACCCCACCTCTCCTCACCTCACCTCACCTCACCTCTCCTCACCTTACCTCACCTCACCTCACCTCTCCTCACCTCACCTCACCTCCACCTCACCTCACCTCACCTCACCTCACCTCTCCTCCACCTCTCCTCTCCTCTCCTCACCTCACCTCACCTCACCTCACCTCACCTCACCTCACCTCTCCTCCACCTCTCCTCTCCTCACCTCACCTCACCTCACCTCACCTCACCTCACCTCTCCTCCACCTCACCTCACCTCACCTCTCCTCACCTCACCTCTCCTCCACCTCACCTCATCTCTCCTCACCTCATCTCTCCTCACCCCACCTCTCCTCACCTCACTTCATCTCACCTCTCCTCCACCTCACCTCTCCTCACCTCATCTCACCTCACCTCTCCTCACCTCACCTCACCTCACCTCACCTCTCCTCCACCTCACCTCACCTCACCTCACCTCACCTCACCTCACCTGTGTTATCTGAAGGTGTTGGGTCACCGCATGGGATCAAATTGTCCCACCAAATCCCTTAGGCCAGAATGTTGGACACCTGGAATTAAAACTAACTCACATTTTATCACTTATCTCTATAATCCGGTTATTATTATTATTGTTATTATTATTATTATTATTATTATTATTATTATTATATATATATATATATATATATATATATATATATATATATATATATATGTATATATATATATATATATATATATATATATATATATATATATATATATATATATATATATATATATATTCCTATGAGTCCACGGGGAAAATGAAACACGAAAAGTTCCCAAGTGCACTTTCGTGTCATAATCACATCATCATCATCATCAGGGGAGACACAAGAGAGAAATATAACAGTCAGTTGATATACATCGAAGAGACGAAGTTACGACGCCATTTGGTAAACATGTGATTGTCCAAAACATACATGTTTACCAAATGGCGTCGTAACTTCGTCTCTTCGATGTATATCAACTGACTGTTATATTTCTCTCTTGTGTCTCCCCTGATGATGATGATGATGTGATTATGACACGAAAGTGCACTTGGGAACTTTTCGTGTTTCATTTTCCCCGTGGACTCATAGGAATATATATATATATATATATATATATATATATATATATATATATATATATATATATATATATATATATATATATATATATATATTCGTAATGCTCAGCTTGTGAAGCCGTGGTGGAAGTAGTGGGAGAGTGGATGGGAGAGCGTTGAGGGAGAGTGGCGGAAGAGCAGTAGGGGAGAGTGAGAGGTGGTCGGGAGAGTATTGGGAGAGAGTGGCCGTGGCTAGTGGGTGAGAGGTGGGGCCACGACCAGACGACCAGCCCACTGGGGGGCCCCAGCTCTCACTCTGCTCAGTCCTCTCACTCTGCTCACCACTCTCACTCTGCTCAGTCCTCCTACTCTGCTCACCACTCTCACTCTGCTCAGTACTCTCACTATGCTCAGTACTCTCACTCCTCTCAGTCTTCTCACTCTGCTCAGTCCTCTCACTCTGCTCAGTACTCTCACTCTGCTCTGTCCTCTCACTCTGCTCAGCACTCTCACTCTCCTCAGTCCTCTCACTCTGCTCAGTACTCTTACTCTGCTCAGTCCTCTCACTCTGCTCAGTCCTCTCACTCTGCTCAGTACTCTCACTCTGCTCAGTACTCTCACTCTCCTCAGCACTCTCACTCTCCTCAGTCCTCTCACTCTGCTCAGTCCTCTCACTATGCTCAGTCCTCTCACTCTGCTCAGTTCTCTCACTCTGCTCAGTACTCTCACTCTGCTCAGTCCTCTTACTCTGCTCAGTCCTCTCACCCTGCTCAGTCCTCTCACTCTGCTCAGTACTCTCACTCTGCTCAGTACTCTCACCCTGCTCAGTACTCTCACTCTGCTCAGTCCTCTCACTCTGCTCAGTCCTCTCACTCTGCTCAGTCCTCTTACTCTGCTCAGTCCTCTCACCCTGCTCAGTCCTCTCACTCTGCTCAGTACTCTCACTCTGCTCAGTACTCTCACCCTGCTAAGCACTCTCACTCTGCTCAGTCCTCTCACTCTGCTCAGTCCTCTCACTCTGCTCAGTCCTCTCACTCTGCTCAGTACTCTCACTCTGCTCAGCACTCTCACTCTGCTCAGCACTCTCACTCTGCTCAGTACTCTCACTCTGCTCAGCACTCTCACTCTGCTCAGCACTCTCACTCTGCTCAGTCCTCTCACTCTGCTCAGTACTCTCACTCTGCTCAGTACTCTCACTCTGCTCAGTACTCACTCTGCTCAGTCCTCTCACTCTGCTCAGTCCTCTCACTCTGCTCAGTCCTCTCACTCTGCTCAGTCCTCTCACTCTGCTCAGTACTCTCACTCTGCTCAGTACTCTCACCATTGCCGTCCATAAGAACACACACACGACCAGGGCTTGAACCCCTGTGTGGGGGGTGGGGGGGGAGGGGGGGTGTTCCACCTGGAGGAGCTGTTACTGACCTGACCTTGACCTCCAGGCACCGCTTGCTGACCTCTGACCTCAGGGGCATCAGCCAAACCCGGAATCAGAACCATCTGATTATGTACTACAGATGGTTATACAGATGGCTGTCCGGTATGTTACGTGGGGTAATGTGCCAGCTGGGCGGGATGGACGAGGGAGCCAGCTGGTGGCTACGGGGCAGAATGTAGAACCGGCTGTGGAGGTACAGAACCAGCTGTAGAGGTACAGAACCAGCTGTAGAGGTGCATGCCGTGCCTCGCCCTCCTCACCAGGGGGGGGGAGGTCACCTCACGCCGTGCCTCGCCCTCCTCACCAGGGGGGGAGGTCACCTCACCAGGGGGGGGAGGTCACCTCACCAGGGGGGAGGTCACCTCACCAGGGGGAGGGGAGGTCACCTCACCAGGGGGGGAGGTCACCTCACGCCGTGCCTCGCCCTCCTCACCAGGGGGGAGGTCACCTCACCAGGGGGAGGTCACCTCACCAGGGGGGGAGGTCACCTCACCAGGGGGAGGTCACCTCACCAGGGGGAGGGGAGGTCACCTCACGCCATGCCTCGCCCTCCTCACCAGGGCGGGGGGGGAGGACACCTCACCAGGGGGGGAGGTCACCTCACGCCGTGCCTCGCCCTCCTCACCAGGGCGGGGGGGAGGTCACCTCACCAGGGGGAGGGGAGGTCACCTCACGCCGTGCCTCGCCCTCCTCACCAGGGGGGGAGGTCACCTCACCAGGGGGGAGGTCACCTCACCAGGGGGAGGGGAGGTCACCTCACGCCGTGCTTCGCCCTCCTCACCAGGGGGGAGGTCACCTCACCAGGGGGGAGGTCACCTCACCAGGTGGAGGGGAGGTCACCTCACCAGGGGGGAAGTCACCTCACCAGGGGGAGGTCACCTCACCAGGAGGGGAGGTCACCTCACCAAGGGGGAGGTCACCTCACGCCGTGCCTCGCCCTCCTCACCAGGGGGGGAGGTCACCTCACGCCTTGCCTCGCCCTCCTCACCAGGGGGGGAGGTCACCTCACGCCTTGCCTCGCCCTCCTCACCAGGGGGGAGGTCACCTAACGCCGTGCCTCGCCCTCCTCACCAGGGGGGAGGTCACCTCACCAGGGGGGAGGTCACCTCACCAGGGGGGAGTCACCTCACGCCGTGCCTCGCCCTCCTTACCAGATGGGGGAAGGTCACCTCACCAGGGGGGAGGTCACCTCACCAGGGGAGGGGAGGTCACCTCACCAGGGGAGGGGGAGGTCACCTCACCAGGGGAGAGGGAGGTCACCTCACCAGGGGGGGAGTCACCTCACGCCGTGCCTCGCCCTCCTTACCAGGGGGGGGAGGTCACCTCACCAGGGGGGAGGTCACCTCACCAGGGGAGGGGGAGGTCACCTCACCAGGGGAGGGGGAGGTCTCCTCACCAGGGGAGGAGGGGAGGTCACCTCACGCCGTGCCTCGCCCTCCTCACCAGGGCGGGGGGCAGGTCACCTCACCAGGGGAGGTCACCTCACGCCGTGCCTCGCCCTCCTCACCAGGGCGGGGGAGGTCACCTCACCAGGGGGAGGTCACCTCACCAGGGGGAGGGGAGGTCACCTCACCAGGGGGGAGGTCACCTCACCAGGGGGGAGGTCACCTCACCAGGGGGGAGGTCACCTCACCAGGGGGGGAGGTCACCTCACCAGGGGGGAGGTCACCTCACCAGGGGGGGAGGTCACCTCACGCCGTGCCTCGCCCTCCTCACCAGGGGGGGAGGTCACCTCACCAGGGGGAGGTCACCTCACCAGGAGGGGAGGTCACCTCACCAGGGGGAGGTCACCTCACCAGGGCGGGGGAGGTCACCTCACCAGGGGGGAGGTCACCTCACCAGGGGGAGGGGAGGTCACCTCACCAGGGGGAGGTCACCTCACGCCGTGCCTCGCCCTCCTCACCAGGGGGAGGGGAGGTCACCTCACCAGGGGGGAGGTCACCTCACCAGGGGAAGGGGAGGTCACCTCACCAGGGGGGGAGGTCACCTCACGCCGTGCCTCGCCCTAATCACCAGGGGGGAGGTCACCTCACCAGGGGGAGGTCACCTCACCAGGGGGAGGGGAGGTCACCTCACGCCGTTCCTCGCCCTCCTCACCAGGGGGGAGGTCACCTCACCAGGAGGGGAGGTCACCTCACCAGGGGGGGAGGTCACCTCACCAGGGGGAGGTCACCTCACGCCGTGCCTCGCCCTCCTCACCAGGGGGAGGTGAGGTCACCTCACCAGGGGGGGAGGTCACCTCACCAGGGGGAGGGGAGGTCACCTCACGCCGTGCCTCGCCCTCCTCACAAGGGGGAGGGGAGGTCACCTCACCAGGGGGAGGTCACCTCACCAGGGGGAGGAGAGGTCACCTCACCAGTGGGGAGGTCACCTCACGCCGTGCCTCGCCCTCCTCACCAGGGGGGGAGGTCACCTCACCAGGGGGAGGTCACCTCACCAGGGGGAGGTCATCTCACCAGGGGGGGAGGTCATCTCACGCCGTGCCTCGCCCTCCTCACCAGGGGGGGAGGTCACCTCACCAGGGGGGAGGTCACCTCACCAGGGGGAGGGGAGGTCACCTCACGCCGTGCCTCGCCCTCCTCACCAGGGGGAGGTCACCTCATCAGGGGGAGGGGAGGTCACTTCACCAGGGGGGAGGTCACCTCACGCCGTACCTCGCCCTCCTCACCAGGACGGGGGGGAGGTCACCTCACCAGGGGGAGGTCACCTCACCAGGGGGGCAGGTCACCTCACGCCGTGCCTCGCCCTCCTCACCAGGGCGGGGGGGAGGTCACCTCACCAGGGGGGAGGTCACCTCACGCCGTGCCTCGCCCTCCTCACCAGGGCGGGGGGGAGGTCACCTCACGCCGTGCCTCGCCCTCCTCACCAGGGGGGGAGGTCACCTCACCAGGGGGGGAGGTCACCTCACGCCGTGCCTCGCCCTCCTCACCAGGGGGGGAGGTCACCTCACCAGGGGGGAGGTCACCTCATGCCGTGCCTCGCCCTCCTCACCAGGGAGGGGAGGTCACCTCACCAGGGAGGGGAGGTCACCTCACCAGGGGGGGAGGTCACCTCACGCCTTGCCTCGCCCTCCTCACCAGGGGAGGGAGGTCACCTCACCAGGGGGGAGGTCACCTCACGCCGTGCCTCGCCCTCCTCACCAGGGCGGGGGGGAGGTCACCTCACCAGGGGGGAGGTCACCTCACGCCGTGCCTCGCCCTCCTTACCAGGGGGGGGGGGGGATTCCACTGCCTGGCCTTTCCTGGTGAGTGAGGAGGCGGAGCCGCTTGTTAGCCTCTTCAGACTCTCACAACACCTCGAGTGCTGACTCAGACTTGGCAGCTTCCTCCCCCGCTGCGCCACACACACACACACAGACACACACACACACACACACACACACACACACACACACATACATACACACACACACACAACACACACACACACACACACACACACACACACACACACACATACAGGGTCTCCACGAATCAGGTTCTCCACGAAGCAGGATCTCCACTGTACTCAGGCGAGGGTAGGCTCACATGCGAAGATGTTTAGCTCCTCACTTGTCTCCTTTGATTATTCGTCCTGGATGTATCCCAGGTCTGGTCGACGGGCCCCGACCAGTCGAGTTCTTCGCCCAGTTGGTCAGACTGGCTTCGACTTGGTGTCGACCAGGGGCGACACTGAGTCCCATTTGGTCCATTTTATGAGGATAATGAGGGGCTTCTGCTGGTGTGTGTCCGCTCCTCATATGTTTGAGGACAATATGAGGTGTGAGGTGGTTGGGTCGAGTTATGAGACGGTAAGAGAGATGTGTGGTAATCAAAAGAGTGTGGTTGACAGAGCAGAAGGTGTTTTGAAATGGTTTGGTCACATGGAGAGAATGAGTGAGGAAAGATTGACCAAGAGGATAAATGTGTCGGAGGTGGAGGGAGCAAGGAGAAGAGGGAGACCAAATTGGAGGTGGAAAGATGGAGTGAAAAAGATTTTGTGTGATCGGGGCCTGAACATGCAGGAGGGTGAAAGGCGTGCAAGGAATAGAGTGAATTGGAGCGATGTGGTATACCGGGGTCGACGTGCTGTCAATGGACTGAGCTCTTTTGCAATTATAAACGTAAAATAGTGCCCACTACACGACCCTCAAGACGACCAGGCTACACGACCCTCAAGACGACCAGGCTACACGACCCTCAAGACGTCCAATCAACACGACCCTTGAGACGACCAATCAACACGACCCTCGAGACGACCAGTCAACACGACCCCTCTCAGGACGACCCCCCTCCCTCCCCCCCTACTTGACAGAAACCAACATGGAGATGGTCGTGTCTCCTCCCCTGCTCCCCTCTCCTCCCCTTCCCCATCACTTGACCTTATTACTTACCTCCCCTCTCCCCTCCCCTCTCCCCTCCGCTCTCCCCTCCCCTCTCCCCTCCCCTCCCCACCCGCCCCTCCCACCATCACCACCCCCTCCCTCCCCTGATTCCCCCTCCCCTCCCCCCTTACTCCACTCCCCCCCCGCATGGGTGGCAGGGGGTGACCAGTGTGTTGTCCCAAGACCAGGTGCGGGGAGACTGGACAACCTGGAGGGGACAGGGGTCTAGTGAGACACTAGGGAGGAGGGGACAGGGTTGGAGGCTTGGTGGAGTGGACAACCTGGAGGGGACAGTCAGGCACACTGTGGATTGTCCCAGTCAGTGGGAGACCAAGTTCCAGTCAGTGGGAGACCATGTTCCAGTCAGTGGGAGATGATGTTCCAGTCAGTGGGAGACCATGTTCCAGTCAGTGGGAGATCATGTTCCAGTCAGTGGGAGACCATGTTCCAGTCAGTGGGAGATGATGTTCCAGTCAGTGGGAGACCATGTTCCAGTCAGTGGGAGATCATGGTCCAGTCAGTGGGAGATGATGTTCCAGTCAGTGGGAGATCATGTTCCAGTCAGTGGGAGATCATGTTCCAGTCAGTGGGAGATGATGTTCCAGTCAGTGGGAGACCATGTTCCAGTCAGTGGGAGATCATGGTCCAGTCAGTGGGAGACCATGTTCCAGTCAGTGGGAGACCATGTTCCAGTCAGTGGGAGATGATGTTCCAGTCAGTGGGAGACCATGTTCCAGTCAGTGGGAGACCATGTTCCAGTCAGTGGGAGACCATGTTCCAGTCAGTGGGAGATGATGTTCCAGTCAGTGGGAGACCATGTTCCAGTCAGTGGGAGATCATGGTCCAGTCAGTGGGAGACCATGTTCCAGTCAGTGGGAGACCATGGTCCAGTCAGTGGGAGATCATGTTCCAGTCAGTGGGAGACCATGTTCCAGTCAGTGGGAGATCATGTTCCAGTCAGTGTGAGACCATGGTCCAGTCAGTGGGAGATCATGTTCCAGTCAGTGGGAGACCATGTTCCAGTCAGTGGGAGACCATGTTCCAGTCAGTGAGAGACCATGTTCCAGTCAGTGGGAGATCATGTTCCAGTCAGTGGGAGACCATGTTCCAGTCAGTGGGAGATCATGGTCCCAGTCAGTGGGAGGACCATGTTCCAGTCAGTGGGAGATCATGGTCCAGTCAGTGGGAGATCATGTTCCAGTCAGTGGGAGACCATCTTCCAGTCAGTGGGGGAGATCATGTCCAGTCAGTGGGAGACATGTTCCAGTCAGTTGGGAGACCATGTTCCAGTCAGTGGGAGATCATGTTCCAGTCAGTGGAGACCATGTTCCAGTCAGTGGGAGATGATGTTCCAGTCAGTGGGAGACCATGTTCCAGTCAGTGGAGATGATGTTCCAGTCAGTGGAGGACCATGTTCCAGTCAGTGGGAGATCATGGTCCAGTCAGTGGGAGACCATGTTCCAGTCAGTGGGAGGACCATGGTCCAGTCAGTGGGAGATCCAGTCAGTGGGAGATCATGTTCCAGTCAGTGGGAGACCATGTTCCAGTCAGTGGGAGACCATGTTCCAGTCAGTGGGAGATCATGTTCCAGTCAGTGGGAGATCATGTTCCAGTCAGTGGGAGACCATGGTCCAGTCAGTGGGAGATCATGTTCCAGTCAGTGGGAGACCATGTTCCAGTCAGTGGGAGATCATGTTCCAGTCAGTGGGAGACCATGTTCCAGTCAGTGGGAGATCATGTTCCAGTCAGTGGGAGACCATGTTCCAGTCAGTGGGAGACCATGTTCCAGTCAGTGGGAGACCATGTTCCAGTCAGTGGGAGACCATGTTCCAGTCAGTGGGAGACCATGTTCCAGTCAGTGGGAGATCATGTTCCAGTCAGTGGGAGACCATGTTCCAGTCAGTGGGAGATCATGTTCCAGTCAGTGGGAGACCATGTTCCAGTCAGTGGGAGACCATGTTCCAGTCAGTGGGAGATCATGTTCCAGTCAGTGGGAGATCATGTTCCAGTCAGTGGGAGACCATGTTCCAGTCAGTGGGAGACCATGTTCCAGTCAGTGGGAGACCATGTTCCAGTCAGTGGGAGACCATGTTCCAGTCAGTGGGAGATCATGTTCCAGTCAGTGGGAGATCATGTTCCAGTCAGTGGGAGATCATGTTCCAGTCAGTGGGAGACCATGTTCCAGTCAGTGGGAGACCATGTTCCAGTCAGTGGGAGATCATGTTCCAGTCAGTGGGAGACCATGTTCCAGTCAGTGGGAGATCATGTTCCAGTCAGTGGGAGACCATGTTCCAGTCAGTGGGAGATCATGTTCCAGTCAGTGGGAGACCATGTTCCAGTCAGTGGGAGATCATGTTCCAGTCAGTGGGAGATCATGTTCCAGTCAGTGGGAGACCATGTTCCAGTCAGTGGGAGACCATGTTCCAGTCAGTGGGAGACCATGTTCCAGTCAGTGGGAGACCATGTTCCAGTCAGTGGGAGATCATGTTCCAGTCAGTGGGAGACCATGTTCCAGTCAGTGGGAGACCATGTTCAGTCAGTGGGAGGACATGTTCCAGTCAGTGGGAGACCATGTTCCAGTCAGTGGAGATTATGGTCCTGATAGAGATCATGGTCCCAGTCAGTGGGAGACCATGTTCCAGGTCAGTGGAGATCCATGTTCCAGTCAGTGGGAGACCATGTTCCAGGTCAGTGGGAGACCATGTTCCAGTCCAGTGGGAGATCCATGGTCCAGTCAGTGGGAGACCATGTTCCAGTCAAGTGGGAGACTCATGTTCCAGTCAGTGGGAGACCATGTTCCTAGTCAGTGGAGACCATGTCAGTCAGTTGGATCATCAGTCAGTGGGAGACCATGTTCCAGTCAAGTGGGAAGATCCATGTTCCAGTCAGTGGGAGACCATGTTCCAGTCAGTGGGAGATCTGGTCAGTCAGTGACCATGTACCAGTCAGTGGGAAGACCATGTTCCAGTCAGTGGGAGACCATGTTCCAGTCAGTGGGAGACCATGTTCAGTCAGTGGGAGATTCCATGTTCCAGTCAGTGGAGACCATGTTCCCAGGTCAGTGGGAGTCCATGTGGTCCAGTCAGTGGGAGATGATGTTCCAGTCAGTGGGAGACCATGTTCCAGTCAGTGGGATATCATGGTCCAGTCAGTGGGAGACCATGTTCCAGTCAGTGGGAGACCATGGTCCAGTCAGTGGGAGATCATGTTCCAGTCAGTGGGAGACCATGTTCCAGTCAGTGGGAGACCATGTTCCAGTCAGTGGGAGATCATGTTCCAGTCAGTGGGAGACCATGTTCCAGTCAGTGGGAGATCATGTTCCAGTCAGTGGGAGACCATGTTCCAGTCAGTGGGAGATCATGTTCCAGTCAGTGGGAGACCATGTTCCAGTCAGTGGGAGACCATGTTCCAGTCAGTGGGAGACCATGTTCCAGTCAGTGGGAGATCATGTTCCAGTCAGTGGGAGATCATGTTCCAGTCAGTGGGAGACCATGTTCCAGTCAGTGGGAGATCATGGGTGCTGGACAGGCGCCTTCCTAACGGAGCATGAGGTGGGTGGGATCATGGTTGGGATCATGGGATCATGGTTGGGATCATGGGGTCATGGTTAGCATCATGGTTTGGATCATGGGGTCATGGTTGGGATCATGGGGTCATGGTTGGGATCATGGTTGGGATCAAGGTTAGGATCATGGTTGGGATCATGGTTGGGGTCATGGGATCATGGTTGAGATCATGGTTGGGATCATGGGGTCATGGTTGGGATCATGGGGTCATGGTTGGGGTCATGGGGTCATGGTTGGGATCATGGGATCATGATTGGGATCATGGGATCATGGTTGGGATCATGGGATCATGGTTGGGATCATGGGATCATGGTTGGCATCATGGGATCATGGTTGGGATCATGGGGTCATGGTTGGGATCATGGGGTCATGGTTGGGATCATGGTTAGGATCATGGTTGGGGTCATGGGGTCATGGTTGGGATCATGGTTGGGATCATGGGATCATGATTGGGATCATGGGATCGTGGTTGGGATCATGGGATCATGGTTGGCATCATGGGATCATGGGATCATGGTTGGGATCATGGGGTCATGGTTAGGATCATGGTTTGGATCATGGGGTCATGGTTGGGATCATGGGGTCATGGTTAGCATCATGGTTTGGATCATGGGGTCATGGTTGGGATCATGGGATCATGGTTGGGGTCATGGGGTCATGGTTGGGATCATGGTCGGGATCATGGGATCATGATTGGGATCATGGTTGGGATCATGGGGTCATGGTTGGGATCATGGTTGGGATCATGGGGTCATGGTTGGGATCAAGGTTAGGATCATGGTTGGGATCATGGTTGGGGTCATGGGATCATGGTTGGGATCATGGTTGGGATCATGGGGTCATGGTTGGGATCATGGTTGGGATCATGGGGTCATGGTTGGGATCATGGGATCATGGTTGGGGTCATGGGGTCATGGTTGGGATCATGGTCGGGATCATGGGATCATGATTGGGATCATGGTCGGGATCATGGGATCATGATTGGGATCATGAGATCATGGTTGGGATCATGGAATTATGGTTGGCATCATGGGATCATGGTTGGAATCATGGGGTCATGTTTGGGATCATGGTTGGGATCATGGTTGGGATCATGGGGTCATGTTTGGGATCATGGTTGGGATCATGGGGTCATGGTTGGGATCACGGGATCATGATTGGGGTCATGGGGTCATGGTTGGGATCGTGGTTGGGATCATGGGATCATGATTGGGATCTTGGGATCATGGGATCATGGTTGGGATCATGGGATCATGGTTGGGATCATGGGATCATGGTTGGGATTATGTTGTCATAGTTGGGATCATGGGATCATGGTTGGGATTATGGGATCATGGTTGGGATTATGGGATCATGGTTGGGATCATGGGATCATGGTTGGGATCATGGGATCATGGTTGGGGTCATAGGGTCATGGTTGGGATCATGGTTGAGATCATGGTTGGGATCATGGGGTCATGGTTGGGATCATGGGGTTATGGTTGGGATCATGGAATCATGGTTGGGATCGTGGGGTTATGGTTGGGATCATGGGATCATGGTTGGGATCATGGGTCATGGTTGGGGTCATGGGATCATGGTTGGGATCATAGGGTCATGGTTGGGATCATGGGGTTATGGTTGGGATCATGGAATCATGGTTGGGATCATGGGGTCATGGTTGGGATCATGGGAATGGGGTCATGGTTGGGGTCATGGGATCATGGTTGGGATCATGGGGTCATGGTTGGGATCATGGGGTCATGGTTGGGATCATGGGGTCATGGTTGGGATCATGGGGTCATGGTTGGAATTATGGGATCATGGGAGAGGGTTGTGACCTGGTTATGACGCGGTGAGAGATGAGAGTGTTGTGACCCGGTTGTGACCCGGTGAGGAGGAGGGTGTTGTAACCCGGTGGGGAGGGGAGATAGAGGGTGTTGTGACCCGGTGAGAGGGAAGAGAGAGAGAGAGAGGGTGTGTTATGACCCGGTGAGAGGGGAGAGAGAGAGGGGGTGTTGTGACCCGGCGAGTGGGGAGAGAGAGGGGGTGTTGTGACCCGGTGAGTGAGGAGAGAGAGGGGGTGTTGTGACCCGGTGAGTGGGGAGAGAGAGGGTGTGTTGTGACCCGGTGAGTGGGGAGAGAGAGAGAGAGGGTGTGTTGTGACCCGGTGAGAGGGGAGAGAGAGAGGGTGTGTTGTGACCCGGTGAGAGGAGAGAGAGAGAGAGAGAGAGAGAGAGAGAGAGAGAGAGAGAGAGAGAGAGAGAGAGAGAGAGAGAGAGAGAGAGGGTGTGTTGTGACCCGGTTGAGGAGGGGGGGGGTGTAAGTAGATGTATGGTGAAGGTAGAACACACGTGTGAACAATTTGTTCGTGACGTGTGTTCATGTTATGTTCACTGTTCTCTCTCTGTCTCACAAGAGAGAGAAAGAGAGAACAGGAAACCCCAGTGTTGGTGGACAGCTTTGACTTGAGTGTATATTCCCTTGTGGGGGTTGGTTGAGGTGGGGGAGGTGTGGGGGACGGGGGGGGATGACGCCTGAACCCCCCACCCCCACCCACAACTTCCCCTTCCCCCACCTCAACTTGACTGTGGAGGAGGAGGAGGGGGGACTTGGTTGCTGGGGGGGGCTTAGAATGGGAGGTTGACCCGGTTTCCATATTGGTGGAGGCGGGTGACAGACAGATGTATATTGATAGACAGATGTATATTGATAAAGAGACAGATGTATATTGATAAAGAGATAGAGATGTTGGCATGTTTTATGGTACAAAGATGTTTCATGTGTGTGTGCGTGTATGTATGTGTGGCGGGGTGGCGACGGGAATGGATGAAGGCAGCAAGTATGAATATGTACATATGTATATATGTATATGTCTGTGTATGTACATGTATGTATACGTTGAAATGTATAGGTATGTATATGTGCGTGTGTGGACGTGTATGTATATACATGTGTATGTGGGTGGGTTGGGCCATTCTTTCGTCTGTTTCCCTGCGCTACCTCGCTAGCGAGGGAGACAACGACAAAGCAAAATAACAATGATAATATCTTGGCCGAGTTAAGAGCTTAACTACGTTATCTCTAATCGCTTGAGATGGCCCTCATTAGGGCATCCACTCACAGTCTCCCCTGATAACACGACCATTAAGCGCCACTGAACAATGCAGTACAGTTAATCTTGTATATATATACTGAGCCTGGAACACGTAGGTCTCCTTGACGCAGGCCCTGTGGGTGCCTGGCAAGGGCCGAGGGCTTCTCTCCTCCTCATTCGACCCCCACTCATCACTTCGATATGACCACCTTCATCCATTCTTGCTTAAGGGAAGGGGGGAAAGGGGGCGTTCATTGGTCGTTGGGAGATCAATACACCATATCTGACGACCACCAATTTCCCTCTCTCTCTCGCCCTCAGAGAAAATGTCTTTGATAACCTCGTACCTGACGAAGATGACATCGCTATACCTACATCTGTGGCATCTTCTCCACCCGCTCCTTCTACAGGTACGCTGGCGACGCGTCTGTGGTGAAGTGTTGCGTCCTTGTATCATGCTCGCCATCCTGGCCTCCTACAGCGCCCTCCTGTACCTCCTGCAGGACAGTAGTGGCCTTCTGCGCCTCCGTCAGGCCGTCACACGTCGGTTCCTGACCCCCGAGGGCGTGATCGGTGGGGACGAAGCTGTGATGTCGAGGGTGGAACAGATCCTGGACGGGTTGTACCAAGGTCATGGCCTCTTCTGGGGCAGGACGTTGGAGGTCCCTGCCCTTCGACAGGTCAGGGCCAAGCAGGTGTCCTGCCAGGTCCCTCACGCCCCAGACGTGAGCTGCCGGGCCACAGAGGTGCCCCAGGATCAGGTCAACACCTCCTGCTTCAGGTGCTGGACGTCCCTCTTGGCCAACACCCACGTCTGCGCCGTGCCCAGCGCTAGCGACGAAGCTGAGGACGCGTGTCCTTTGGGCTGCGAGCATGGCTTCGGCTACTGCGCCTCCCTAGGCGACGCGGCGCAGACGGAGGGCCGCCTGCGACCGGGCGGCGGCCACGGCCTTCACCTCTGGCTGGACGCAGACCGCAGCTGGAGGGACACGCTCCAGCGACTGAGAGATCAAGGTTGGCTGGACCAACACTCTCGCTACGTCTCTCTCTCCCTCACCGTGCTTGAGGGCCGCAGGCGGCCGCGCCTGGTCCGCATGCGGGTACACTTCACGCAGATCAGCCGCGGTTCCTGGGGCGTCCTCGCACGACCTCGCTATGGGCGAGGTCCCCAATTACTTCCCAGACTTGTATGGCGACGTCCCCAGACAGACCAGCGACGGGTGTCGTGTGATCTAGCAGGCTGTTGTGGGCTGGTCCAGGTCGCGATGGCCTGGGGCGCCCTTGCAGTACCTCCTGCTGGCACTACCTGCCCTCCTGCTCCTGCTGGTGGTAGCAGAGACGCCTCACCTGCTCCTCCTCCTCCTTCGCAGTGGTGGAAGGAACCCGACCCATCGCGATCACGTGGTACTGATCATCAACCTCGTGTCCTTAGGGCTGCACGTGGTCCTGTGCGTGGTGCTGCACGTGGCGCGGGAGGAGCTGGTCAACAAGGCGTGTGATGAATTCCACAACTTCGGCCACGTGTTGTCGCTCAGCTCCGCCGGCAGGTTGGTGGTCCTATGCCTGACGAAGTTGTGGGTCGTCAAGTTGTTCCTCCTGAAGAAGGTGGTCCATCCCAGTGTGAGTCGTGTGATGAGGCAGGTCAGTAAGGGCGTGGTGACCTTCCTGTAGGCGATAGGGCCTCTCCTCCTCCTGCTGGTGGTGGCTGTGGCATTCCTCCTCACCCAGCTCACCCACCCGGCCCCTTCCTCCTTCACGGACGCCTTCTGCGTCGCGCTGCAGTTCGCCGTCGGTAAGACCCACTTCGACGTAGCCTGGCCGCTCCTGCTGGTGCTACGACTGGTGTGTGTGTTCCTGGTGCTGCCCCTGACTGTAGCGATGATGTGGGCAGCCCACGCCCCACACCCCACAACACCCCCACCCCAGGGCAGGACCCAACGCCAAGGGCGTCTCATGACGACCGCATGACAGACGCGCGATGGTGTGATAAACTCAGCCAAGCGGAGTAGATGCGAACTCCCTCTCGCGTAGAAGTGACCAATTGACATTTCTTTATCAACACGTGATCTTAACTATCGTTATAACATCTAAACTATCACTAACGACGCTATGTGATACTCCTTAATTGCCCTTATCAGACCCCGGGGTAGATAAGAATCTATGATATGGTGTCTTTACAATGTGGACTCGTTGATTGTGTCTCACACAGCACAACACACACACACATGATCTTACTGCCCCCACCACCACGTCCATAACCTCTCTCTCTCTCTCTCTCTCTCTCTCTCTCTCAGAATACGTATAACTGTTGTGTGTGTGGGGGGGGGGGGTTATTAGGCCCCCATTACGAACAGGTCAGCTCATACGACCTTCAGAAGGGGTTCGAACCCAGGCACTGGATATTGGGTAAGAGGGTGTATGACACCCCCACCCCCCACACACGCTACAGCTGTATTCCATCCTCCCAATACAACATATTGTATTTCATCCTCCCAATACAACATATTGTATTTCATCCTCCCAATACAACATATTGTATTTCATCCTCCCAATACAACATATTGTATTCTCAGTGGCAATGTAGTTTTGGTACGTGAGTTCCCTGACCTTACTTCCAGTGTATGTCCAATGTCTCCTTAGAACCCTTAGCGTCTGACCTGACCTGACCTGACCTGACCTCCTCTCAAACCTGAGATAACCCCCTCCCCCCCTCCCCCTACCCCCATGACCAGTCACTCAGGAGGCCTTGTGACTGACCCAGTCACTCAGTCACACTCACTCAGTCACTCACACTCACTCGTGTTGTTCTTACGACTGTTCACGACAGCGCTGTGTGTGTGTGTGTGTGTGTGTGTGTGTGTTCAGTCAGTGTGACTGGTACAGTGACTGTCACCCCTCACCCCCTCTAACCAGTCAGTCCGTCAGTCAGTTGCTGTGGGAAACAGTCCGGACTGTGTGTGAGAGCCGTGCCATTAACCAGGCCTTCCGCGGGCCACTTAACCCCCAATTAATTATGTACACAGGTCTGGGGACCTGGTGAGGGTGAGAACACAGGTCTGGGGACCTGGTAAGGGTGAGAACACAGGTCTGGGGACCTGTGAGGGTGGAGAACACAGGTCTGGGGACCTGTGTGAGGGTGGGGACACAGGTCTGGGGACCTGGTGAGGGTGGGAACACAGGTCTGGGGACCTGGTGAGGGTGGGGACACAGGTCTGGGGACCTGGTGAGGGTGGGGACACAGGTCTGGGGACCTGGTGAGGGTGGGAGCACAGGTCTGGGGACCTGGTGAGGGTGGGACACAGGTCTGGGGACATGGTGAGGGTGGGAGCACAGGTCTGGGGACCTGGTGAGGGTGGGGAACACAGGTCGGGGGACCTGGTGAGGGTGGGGACACAGGTCTGGGGACCTGGTGAGGGTGGGGACACAGGTCTGGGGACCTGGTGAGGGTGGGAGCACAGGTCTGGGGACCTGGTGAGGGTGGGACACAGGTCTGGGGACCTGGTGAGGGTGGGACACAGGTCTGGGGACCTGGTGAGGGTGGGACACAGGTCTGGGGGACCTGGTGAGGGTGGGGACACAGGTCTGGGGACCTGGTGAGGGTGGGAGCACAGGTCTGGGGACCTGGTGAGGGTGGGGACACAGGTCTGGGGACCTGGTGAGGGTGGGGACACAGGTCTGGGGACCTGGTGAGGGTGGGGACACAGGTCTGGGGACCTGGTGAGGGTGGGAACACAGGTCTGGGGACCTGGTGAGGGTCTGGGGACCTGGTGAGGGTGGGGACACAGGTCTGGGGACCTGGTGAGGGTGGGAACACAGGTCTGGGGACCTGGTGAGGGTGGGAACACAGGTCTGGGGACCTGGTGAGGGTGGAACACAGGTCTGGGGACCTGGTGAGGGTGGGAACACAGGTCTGGGGACCTGATGAGGGTGGGAACATAGGTCTGGGGACCTGGTGAGGGTGAGAACACAGGTCTGGGGACCTGGTGAGGGTGGGAACACAGGTCTGGGGACCTGGTGAGGGTGGGAACACAGGTCTGGGGACCTGGTGAGGGTGGTAGTAGTACACTGGGAAAGGGAAAGGTAAAATGAGATAAGTGGAACTGGTGAGAGGGGAGGCCCACTGGAGAAAAGAGATGAGTGCAGTGGAAAGGGGACAAGATACACTGGTGAAAGTCGGAGGACATAAGTGAGAGGTGAGTGGACAACTGTGAGAGGTGAGGGGACGTCTGTGAGAGGTGAGTGGACAACTGTGAGAGGTGAGGGGACGTCTGTGAGAGATGAGGGACGTCTGTGAGAGGTGAGGGACGTCTGTGAGAAGTGAAGGACGTCTGTGAGAGGTGAGGGACGTCTGTGAGAGGTGAGGGACGTCTGTGAGAGGTGAGGGGACGCCTGTGAGAGGTGAGGGGACATTTGTGAGAGGCGAGGGACATCTATGAGAGGTGAGGGGACATCTGTAAGAGGTGAGGGACGTCTGTGAGAGGTGAGGGGACGTCTGTGAGAGGTGAGGGACGTCTGTGAGAGGTGAAGGGACATCTGTGAGAGGTGAGGGGACATTTGTGAGAGGCGAGGGACATCTGTGAGAGGTGAGGGGAATCTGTGAGAGGTGAAGGGCGTCTGTGAGAGGTGAGGGGCGTCTGTGAGAGGTGCGGGACGTCTGTGAGAGGTGAGGAACGTCTGTGAGAGGTGAAGGGACATCTGTGAGAGGTGAGGGGACATCTGTGAGAGGTGAGGGACGTCTCTGAAAGGTGAGGGACATCTGTGAGAGGTGACGGGACGTCTGTGAGAGGTGAGGAACGTCTGTGAGAAGTGAAGGACGTCTGTGAGAGGTGAGGGACGTCTGTGAGAGGTGAGAGTGGACGTCTGTGAGAGGTGAAGGGACATCTGTGAGAGGTGAGGGGACATCTGTGAGAGGTGAGGGGACATCTGTGAGAGGTGAAGGGACATCTGTGAGAGGTGAGGGGACATCTGTGAGAGGTGAGGGGACATCTGTGAGAGGTGAGGGGACATCTGTGAGAGGTGAAGGGACATCTGTGAGAGGTGAGGGGACATCTGTGAGAGGTGAAGGGACATCTGTGAGAGGTGAGGGGATATCTGTGAGAGGTGAGGGACGTCTGTGAGAGGTAAGGGGACATCTGTGAGAGGTGAGGGACGTCTGTGAGAGGTAAGGGGACATCTGTGAGAGGTGAGGGACGTCTGTGAGAGGTAAGGGGACATCTGTGAGAGGTGAGGGACGTCTGTGAGAGGTGAGGGGACATCTGTGAGAGGTGAGGGGACATCTGTGAGAGGTGAGGGACGTCTGTGAGAGGTGAGGGGACATCTGTGAGAGGTGAGGGGACATCTGTGAGAGGTGAGGGGATATCGCCCGATATGATTTTCGACCATTTTTGTGAGCATGTATCACCGGGATGGCACTTTCCTCCCCCGTACACACAGTGGTTCAAACCCCCTGATATCAACACCAGCTGTCCTGACCCCTGATATCAACACCAGCTGTCCTGACCCCTGATATCAACACCAGCTGTCCTGACCCCTGATATCAACACCAGCTGTCCTGACCCCTGATATCAACACCAGCTGTCCTGACCCCTGATATCAACACCAGCTGTCCTGACTCCTGATATCATCACCAGCTGTACTGGCCCCTGATATCAACACCAGCTGTCCTGACCCCTGATATCAACACCAGCTGTCCTGACCCCTGATATCAACACCAGCTGTCCTGACCCCTGATATCAACACCAGCTGTCCTGACCCCTGATATCAACACCAGCTGTCCTGACCCCTGATATCAACACCAGCTGTCCTGACCCCTGATATCAACACCAGCTGTCCTGACCCCTGATATCAACACCAGCTGTCCTGACCCCTGATATCAACACCAGCTGTCCTGACCCCTGATATCAACACCAGCTGTCCTGACCTCTGATATCAACACCAGCTGTCCTGACCCCTGATATCAACACCAGCTGTCCTGACCCCTGATATCAACACCAGCTGTCCTGACCCCTGATATCAACACCAGCTGTCCTGACCCCTGATATCAACACCAGCTGTCCTGACCCCTGATATCAACACCAGCTGTCCTGACCCCTGATATCAACACCAGCTGTCCTGGCCCCTGATATCAACACCAGCTGTCCTGACCCCTGATATCAACACCAGCTGTCCTGATCCCTGATATCAACACCAGCTGTCCTGACCCTGATATCAACACCAGCTGTCCTGACCCTGATATCAACACCAGCTGTCCTGACCCCTGATATCATCACCAGCTGTCCTGGCCCCTGATATCAACACCAGCTGTCCTGACCCCTGATATCAACACCAGCTGTCCTGACCCCTGATATCAACACCAGCTGTCCTGGCCCCTGATATCAACACCAGCTGTCCTGACCCCTGATATCAAAGTTAGGTTTCCCTTCCTCTTTCCTCAAACTTTAACCATTTCCCATCCCTACCTAACCTTTCCCATCCCTGCCTAACTTCCCCATCCCTGCCTAACTTCCCCATCCCTACCTAACTTTCCCATCCCTACCTAACTTTCCCATTCCTACCTAACTTTCCCATCCCTGCCTAACTTCCCCATCCCTGCCCAACTTCCCCATCCCTGCCTAACTTCCCCATCCCTACCTAACTTTCCCATCCCTACCTAACTTTCCCATCCCTACCTAACTTTCCCATCCCTACCTAACTTTCCCATCACTACCTAACTTTCCCATCCCTGCCTAACTTTTCCATCACTACCTAACTTCCCCATCCCTGCCTAACTTTCCCATCCCTGCCCAACTTCCCCATCCCTGCCTAACTTCCCCATCCCTACCTAACTTTCCCATCCCGACCTAACTTTCCCATCACTACCTAACTTTCCCATCACTACCTAACTTTCCCATCCCTGCCTAACTTCCCCATCCCTGCCCAACTTCCCCATCCCTGCCTAACTTCCCCATCCCTACCTAACTTTCCCATCCCTACCTAACTTCCCATCCCTACCTAACTTTCCCATCACTACCTAACTTTCCCATCCCTACCCAACTTTCCCATCCCTACCTAACTTTCCCATCCCTACCTAACTTTCCCATCCCTGCCCAACTTCCCCATCCCTGCCTAACTTTCCCATCCCTACCCAACTTTCCCATCCGTACCTAACTTTCCCATCCCTGCCCAACTTTCCCATCCCTACCCAACTTTCCCATCCCTACCTAACTTTCCCATCCCTACCTAACTTTCCCATCCCTACCCAACTTTCCCATCCCTACCTAACTTTCCCATCCCTACCTAACTTCCCCATCCCTGCCCAACTTCCCCATCCCTGCCTAACTTTCCCATCCCTACCTAACTTTCCCATCCCTACCTAACTTTCCCATCACTACCTAACTTTCCCATCCCTACCTAACTTTCCCATCCCTACCTAACTTTCCCATCACTACCTAACTTTCCCATCCCTACCCAACTTTCCCATCCCTACCTAACTTTCCCATCCCTACCTAACTTTCCCATCCCTACCCAACTTTCCCATCACTACCTAACTTTCCCATCCCTACCTAACTTTCCCATCACTACCTAACTTTCCCATCCCTACCTAACTTCACCTCATTTGCATATATTCATAATGAAGTCCACATCACATAGTGATCCTGGCTTCCTCACTGTACAGGCCCAGCTGGTCTCTGGGCCCACCCCTTACACGTGATTTGCCCACTCTCTCTCTCTCTCTCTCTCTCTCTCTCTCTCTCTCTCTCTCTCTCTCTCTCTCTCTCTCAGAGCATTGCTTAAGTCCCTCCCTGTCTCCGGCGCTCCATCCAGAACACTAGTGGTACTAGCTGTCCCTCAATGTCTTTATATCTATCAGCTTTATCTATCTGCTATATAGTATCTATCTCATATATATATATATATATATATATATATATATATATATATATATATATATATATATATATATAGCATCTGGCGCGTCTATAGTCGTTTAATCAGCGCCCTCATTTCTTCACTCCAAGAACGACGGAATGGCATTCTTCAGTGGTGTAACCACTCACTCCTGCCATTCTACCCCGTCATACCTCCCATATTGCCGACATAGCCATCGTACTGAACGCGAACATATTTTCCCGAACATATATCATCCAAGCGACCAGCTTTCTCGAGTATAACACGGTATAGCATATTTCTCACAAGTATATCTTGCCACAAGCCAGCAGTGTCTCTCTCCTCTGAAGGAATTGGATGAATTATTGGCAACTGTTTCTTACCTTAAAAAAATGAATTATCAACAATTACCGCATGTTTACCTCCTGCTTCCCTTGTGTTCTTACATTTGGTGCAAACAATCTTTGTTCTTAGATTTGGTGCAAACAATTTCTCAAATCCTTCAGTGATAATTGAGTAGACTAAGTGAGTGTGTGTGTGTGTGTGTGTGTGTGTGTGTGTGTGTGTGTGTGTATGTGTTTACTCTCAGCAAGCTCCTGGTTATCTTCGTCCGTTGAAAAACACATATGTGTCTTGAAAAAGACGAAAGAATGGCCCAACCCACCCACATACACATGTATGTACATACACGTCCACACACGCACATATACATACCTATACATTTCAACGTATACATGCATATACATACACAGATATAAACATATGTACACATGTACATATTCATACTGTCTGCCTTCATTCATTCCCGTCGCCACCCCGCCACACATGAAATAACAACCCCCTCCCCCCTCATGTGCGCGTGGTAGCGCTAGGAAAAGACAACAAAGGCCACATTCGTTCACACTCAGTCTCTAGCTGTCATGTGTAATGCACCGAAACCACAGCTCCCTTTCCACATCCAGGCCCCACACAACTTTCCATGGTTTACCCCAGACGCTTCACATGCACTGATTCAATATATATATATATATATATATATATATATATATATATATATATATATATATATATATATATATATATATATATATATATATATAATTTGCTAATCCCAAGTTAAATCGAATTTGGAACTGGCTGTCACACCCGGGGGCCCGAGCCCCGCCCCTCAACCCTACTGTACCTAATAACCTTGCTCTTATTCACATTTATATATATATATATATATATATATATATATATATATATATATATACCTTTAACAACCCAGTTATTAACTACAAGCTTTAATTAGGCAGGAGGAAATGAAGTAACAATATGCGACAAGACACGAGGACCTTCGGCCTTTCCCCTCCCCAGCCACCCACACCCACACCCACACCCACACACCCACACACCCACCCACACCCACACCCACACACACCCACACCCACACACCCACACACCCACACCCACACCCACACACCCACACACCCACACCCACACACCCACACCCACACACCCACACCTTCTGCCAGTAATCCGATTACGTTGTCTTCGTCTTGGATTTAGTTATCATTTCCTCAGAAGGATTCCAAAGCCAAGGTCTTGGTGGCCGACCTTTGCCGGGGATCATAGATCCCGAACCAACAGATCCCAAACCTCCTCTCAATATATATATATATATATATATATATATATATATATATATATATATATATATATATATATATATATCGGAAAGGATCACAATTTTGCGCGTCCTATGCGTCCACGAGGGAAAATGAAACACGATGAGTTGCCAAGTGCACTTTCGTGACATAATCACATCATCATCAGGGGAGACTTGAGAGAGAAATATAAGTCAGTTGATATACAACGAAGAGACGTAGCTACGACGCCATTTGGTAAACATGCGATTGTCCAAGACAGACAACGAGCGTATCATAAACTTATCATGTCGACAAGCAGGGGAATTGTTTACAAATTTGATCAACAATGAAGTTATCCAGTTTGTATAAACTTTCACTAATATTAAAGTTATAATTCTCTGTGTATTTGATAATAGAAGATTCAGTGATATTTCTCGTGGTGATAGAGTTAATAACTGAGATGGCATTACTCCAGTTAATACAATGATCATAGTTTTTAACGTGATTAAACAAGGCATTGGATTCTTGTCTCGTTCTTATACTATATTTATGTTGCTTAAGTCTAACAGAAAGATCCTTACCAGTCTGACCAACATAAAACGTATCACAGTTTGTACATGGCACTTTATAAATGCACCCAGGAGAATTTTCTGGTGAGTTCCTCATTAAGATATTCTTTATAGTATTATTGTTGATAAAGGCAACATTTACATTAAAGGATTTAAGCAACATGGGAAGTAAAGTAAAATTATTATCAAAAGGGAGAACTAAAAGATTCTTGGTGTCAGTGGGAGGTTTGGGCTCAACTCTATAAAATGATTTCTTTGCTAACTTAAGGAATTTATCAATGAAAGATCTAGGGTACTTTAACTTAGATCCAATAGAATGTATTTTCTCAAACTCATCATCAATAAACTCTGGACTGCAAATACGTAATGCCCTAAGGAAGATAGATTGAAGTGATGATAATTTAACTTAGGGCATTACGTATTTGCAGTCCAGAGTTTATTGATGATGAGTTTGAGAAAATACATTCTATTGGATCTAAGTTAAAGTACCCTAGATCTTTCATTGATATATTCCTTAAGTTAGCAAAGAAATCATTTTATAGAGTTGAGCCCAAACCTCCCACTGACACCAAGAATCTTTTGAATACACAAAGAATTATAACCTTAATATTAGTGAAGGTTTTTACCAATTGGATAACTTTATTGTTCATCAAATTTGTAAACAATTCCCCTGCTTGTCGACATAATGAGTTTATGATACGCTCGTTGTCTGTCTTGGACAATCGCATGTTTACCAAATAGCGTCGTAGCTTCGTCTCTTCGTTGTTTATCAACTGAATGCTATATTTCTCTCCTGTGTCTCCCCTGATGATGATGTGATTATGACACGAAAATGCACTTGGGAACTTATCGTGTTTCATTTTCCCCGTGGACTCATTGGAATATATATATATATATATATATATATATATATATATATATATATATATATATATATATATATATATATATATATATATATATATATATTCCACAGGTTAATTACGAGCGCAAAGTAGACCTTAAATAGTGCTATTGTCTAAGCTGGGAGGGAGGGAGGGAGGGCCAGGACTGTCACCTTATAGAGGCGTGGATCTCGACCCTACAACAATGGAGTGTCGCCCTTACGGTAATTAGACCGATTCATTCCGTTGTAGACTGAAGTGCGTGAAGTCGCCCTCGGGGTTACGCCCTTTTTATGCCACTCCCTTCCCTCCCTCCCTCCCTCTAAAGGGGGAGCTGTGAAGACCGACACTCCCCTCCTTCCCTCCCCTTCCCTCCCCTCCCCCCCTTTTCAGGCGAAGAGAAAGGGATCCTTTGTCAATGACTCTCTCTCTCTCTCTCTCTCTCTCTCTCTCTCTCCTGGAAGTCCAGCACCACCCCCCCTCCCTCCCCCCCCCTTTGTGCAGGGCCTCGAGCCGATGTCACTTCGATAACGAGTCTTAAGCCGTGTTCAAGGTTAACATAGCAGCATTCTAAGCCGTGTTCAAGGTTAACATAGCAGCATTCTAAGCCGTGTTCAAGGTTAACATAGCAGCATTCTAAGCCGTGTTCAAGGTTAACATAGCAGTATTCTAAGCCTAAGTACATAGCATCATTCTAAGCGTTAAACATAGCAGCATTCTAAGCCGTGTTCAAGGTTAACATAGCAGCATTCTAAGCCGTGTTCAAGGTTAACATAGCAGCATTCTAAGCCGTGTTCAAGGTTAACATAGCAGCATTCTAAGCCGTGTTCAAGGTTAACATAGCAGCATCTTTCAAGCCGTGTTCAAGGTTAACATAGCAGCATTCTAAGCCGTGTTCAAGGTTAACATAGCAGCATTCTAAGCCGTGTTCAAGGTTAACATAGCAGTATTCTAAGCCGTGTTCAAGGTTAACATAGCAGCATTCTAAGCCGTGTTCAAGGTTAACATAGCAGCATTCTTAAGCCGTGTTCAAGGTTAACATAGCAGCATTTCTAAGCCGTGTTCAAGGTTAACATAGCAGCATTCTAAGCCGTGTTCAAGGTTAACATAGCAGCATTCTAAGCCGTGTTCAAGGTTAACATAGCAGCATTCTAAGCCGTGTTCAAGGTTAACATAGCAGCATTCTAAGCCGTGTTCAAGGTTAACATAGCAGCATTCTAAGCCGTGTTCAAGGTTAACATAGCAGCATTCTAAGCCGTGTTCAAGGTTAACATAGCAGCATTCTAAGCCGTGTTCAAGGTTAACATAGCAGCATTCTTAAGCCGTGTTCAAGGTTAACATAGCAGCATTCTAAGCCGTGTTCAAGGTTAACATAGCAGCATTCTAAGCCGTGTTCAAGGTTAACATAGCAGCATTCTTAAGCCGTGTTCAAGGTTAACATAGCAGCATTCTAAGCCGTGTTCAAGGTTAACATAGCAGCATTCTAAGCCGTGTTCAAGGTTAACATAGCAGCATTCTAAGCCGTGTTCAAGGTTAACATAGCAGCATTCTAAGCCGTGTTCAAGGTTAACATAGCAGCATTCTAAGCCGTGTTCAAGGTTAACATAGCAGCATTCTAAGCCGTGTTCAAGGTTAACATAGCAGCATTCTAAGCCGTGTTCAAGGTTAACATAGCAGCATTCTAAGCCGTGTTCAAGGTTAACATAGCAGCATTCTAAGCCGTGTTCAATGTTAACATAGCAGCATCTAAGCCGTGTTCAAGGTTAACATAGCAGCATTCTAAGCCGTGTTCAAGGTTAACATAGCAATTTTTCTAAGCCGTGTTCAAGGTTAACATAGCAGCATTCTAAGCCGTGTTCAAGGTTAACATAGCAGCATTTCAAGCCGTGTTCAAGGTTAACATAGCAGTATTCTAAGCCGTGTTCAAGGTTAACATAGCAGCATTCTAAGCCGTGTTCAAGGTTAACATAGCAGCATTCTAAGCCGTGTTCAAGGTTAACATAGCAGTATTCTAAGCCGTGTTCAAGGTTAACATAGCAGCATTTCTTAAGCCGTGTTCAAGGTTAACATAGCAGCATTCTAAGCCGTTCAAGGTTAAATTACAGTTCTGAAGCCGTGTTCAGTTTCATAGAGTATTTCTTAAGCCGTTGTTCAGGTTAACATAACGAACTGAACCGCTGTTAAGCAACTAGGTTAAAAGTCTTTAACGTTGTTACGGAACTAACTCGCCTAAGCAAGTGAGTTAGAAACTGTTTAACGTGTTTGAAGGTTTGGTTGAATACCGGGTACTGACGTTGTAAAGCAAACGTGTGGTTGCTGTTCACGGTTTGGAACTAACGATGCTCGTATAGCACGAACATCTGTACGTGGTGTGAGACATGTGCTGTTCAGCCCGTTGTGGAGAATGTCTGTTCACCGCCGTTGGTGGAAATGTGCTGTTCAGTTGAGAACATTGGCCTTAAGAAGTGTTAACTGCCGTTGTAACATGTGCATGTTCACCCCTTTGGTTAGAACTGGTTGTGTTCGACCCCTTTGGATGGAGAAATGTGTTTAGCTGTGATACATGGCTTTACCTTTCTCTGTTAGAATGATTAGCTGCTTAACTCGATGTTTATATGATAGGCCACCTTTACCGATGTTATGTATAGCTGCTTATACTCGTGTTCTTGTGATATAGGCACCTTATACTCGATGTTTATAGATATGGCTGCCTTATACTCGATGTTTATATGATATAGGCCACCTTATACTCGATGTTTATATGATATAGGCTGCCTTATACTCGATGTTTATATGATATAGGCCACCTTATACTCGATGTTTATATGATATAGGCTACCTTATACTCGGTGTTTATATGATATAGGCTGCCTTATACTCGATGTTTATATGATATAGGCCACCTTATACTCGATGTTTATATGATATAGGCTGCCTTATACTCGATGTTTATATGATATAGGCCACCTTATACTCGATGTTTATATGATATAGGCTGCCTTATACTCGATGTTTATATGATATAGGCCACCTTATGCTCGATGTTTATATGATATAGGCTGCCTTATACTCGATGTTTATATGATATAGGCCACCTTATACTCGATGTTTATATGATATAGGCTGCCTTATACTCGATGTTTATATGATATAGGCTGCCTTATACTCGATGTTTATATGATATAGGCCACCTTATGCTCGATGTTTATATGACATAGGCTGCCTTATACTCGATGTTTATATGATATAGGCTGCCTTATACTCGATGTTTATATGAGCTGCCTTATACTCCATGTTTATATGATATAGGCTACCTTATACTCGATGTTTATATGAGCTACCTTATACTCCATGTTTATATGAGCTACCTTATACTCCATGTTTATATGATGTAGGTGCCTTATACTCGATGTTTATATGATATAGGCAACCTTATACTCGATGTTTATATGATATAGGCGCCTTATACTCGATGTTTACATGATATAGGCCACCTTATACTCGATGTTTATATGATATAGGCCACCTTATACTCGATGTTTATATGATATAGGCTGACTTATACTCGATGTTTATATGATATAGGCCACCTTATACTCGATGTTTATATGATATAGGCTGCCTTACACTCGATGTTTATATGATATAGGCCACCTTATACTCGATGTTTACATGATATAGGCTGCCTTATACTCGATGTTTATATGATATAGGCCACTTTATACTCGGTGTTTATATGATATAGGCCACCTTATACTCGGTGTTTATATGATATAGGCCACCTTATACTCGATGTTTATATGATATAGGCCACCTTATACTCGATGTTTATATGATATAGGAAATGTTTTCCCCTCTGATCATTAGAATTTGATATAGAATTAACCTCACACCGGATTCTAAATCCTTATCTCTTTTGATATCTTTTGTTATCTGTTATCTAACACGTGTTATCGGCGGTGGAGCCCCGTTGTAAGAGACCACTGAACACATAGTAGTGGGTGAAAAGGATCGATGTGGTATACGGGGGTCGACGTGTTGTGAATGGACTGAACCAGGGCATGTGAAGCGTCTTGTGCCTATGTGAACATACTGTTCTACATGTGTGACACAGTGTGACACGGTGTGACATAGTGTGGCACAGTGTGACATAGTGTGACACTGTGACAGGTGTGACAGTGTGACACAGTGTGACATAGTGTGACACAGTGTAACACAGTGTGACATAACGTGACACAGTGTGATACAGTGTGACATAGTGTGACACAATATGACAAAGTGCGACACAGTGTGACAGTGTGACACAGTGTAACACGGTGTGACACAGTGTGATACAGTATGACACGGTGTGACACAGTATGACACGGTGTGACACAGTGTGACACAGTGTGACACAGTGTGACACAGTATGACACGGTGTGACACAGTGTGACACAGTATGACACGTTGTGACACAGTGTGACACAGTGTGAAACAGTGTGACACGGTGTGACACAGTGTGACACAGTGTGACACGGTGTGACACAGTGTGACACAGTGTGAAAGAGTGTGACACAGTATGACACGGTGTGACACAGTATGACACGTTGTGACATAGTGTGACACAGTGTGACACAGTATGACACGGTGTGACATAGTGTGACACAGTGGCACCTCCCTCAGCGTTCCACAGACATGTTCGCCCCTCTCACAGTACGATGCGTGACGTCACAGTTCTTCTGTGTCAAAGGTCAAAGTGTGTAGCAGGTCAGGGCTGTGTGACCTGGCGGGTTGTGACCTGGGGTCAGCCCAGGTCACTCTCCCTCCAGCCCTCCCTCCCTGGTCCGCACCACTCCCTCCATCCCTCCCTCCCTGGTCCACACCACTCCCTCCCTCCCTCCCTGGTCCACACCACTCCCTCCCTCCCTCCCTGGTCCACACCACTCCCTCCATCCCTCCCTCCCTGGTCCACACCACTCCCTCCCTCCCTCCCTGGTCCACACCACTCCCTCCATCCCTCCCTCCCTCCCTGGTCCACACCACTCCCTCCATCCCTCCCTCCCTCCCTGGTCCACGCCACTCCCTCCATCCCTCCCTCCCTCCCTGGTCCACACCACTCCCTCCATCCCTCCCTCCCTGGTCCACACCACTCCCTCCCTCCCTCCCTGGTCCACACCACTCCCTCCATCCCTCCCTCCCTCCCTGGTCCACACCACTCCCTCCCTCCCTCCCTGGTCCACGCCACTCCCTCCAGCCCTCCCTCCCTCCCTGGTCCACGCCACTCCCTCCAGCCCTTCCTCCCTCCCTGGTCCACACCACTCCCTCCATCTCTCCCTCCCTGGTCCACACCACTCCCTCCCTCCCTCCCTCCCTGGTCCACACCACCTGGGTCATCTCTGGTCGTCCGCCTTTATCCAAAATTCATACGAAATGGAAACGTATTACTTCCTGACCCCAGTACCTTACCCCCCCCCCCTGACCCCGACTACTGGGTGTGTGTGTGTGTGTGTGTGTGTGTGTGTGTGTGTGTGTGTGTGTGTGTGTCTATGCCCCATGTCTTTGGTGCGTCTCAGAACTCGCACGCGGCCTCTCGCCCTCCTTAACTCTTCTTCCTCTTGCCCTCCTTAACTGTTCTTCCTCTTGCCCTCCTTAACTCTTCTTCCTCTTGCCCTCCTTAACTCGTCTTCCTCATGATCTCTTTCCACATCTTATGGCCTCCATCGACCCCCACTCCGCGACACGTATGGACCTTCCCCTCCAGCATCGCCTTCTTCAGAAGGTTTCAGTGTCTTCCTCCGTAGCCAGGCTGGCTCCCTCCTCCCCTAGTGAATCTATGGGCGACGCCCCCCAGACATGGTCTAGCTTCAGGGGCTTCGCTCTCCTGCTGTGACACACCCTCCACCTCTGCACCTTCGCTTGGGAGTTCACAACCCTCACTGGCGAGTCGTGCCTTCCACCTCACTCATCTGGGAGTGTTTATGAGGGAGTGTGTTGATGAGGGAGTGTGTTTATGAGGGAGTGTGTTTATGAGGGAGTGTGTTTATGAGGGAGTCTGTTTATGAGGGAGTGTGTTGATGAGGGAGTGTGTTTATGAGGGAGTGTGTTTATGAGGGAGTGTGTTTATGAGGGAGTGTGTTTATGAGGGAGTGTGTTTATGAGGGAGTGTGTTTATGAGGGAGTGTGTTTATGAGGGAGTGTGTTTATGAGGGAGTGTGTTTATGAGGGAGTGTGTTTATGAGGGAGTGTGTTTATGAGGGAGTGTGTTTATGAGGGAGTGTGTTTATGAGGGAGTGTGTTTATGAGGGAGTGTGTTTATGAGGGAGTGTGTTTATGAGGGAGTGTGTTTATGAGGGAGTCTGTTTATGAGGGAGTGTGTTTATGAGGGAGTGTGTTTATGAGGGAGTCTGTTTATGAGGGAGTCTGTTTATGAGGGAGTGTGTTTATGAGGGAGTGTGTTTATGAGGGAGTGTGTTTATGAGGGAGTGTGTTTATGAGGGAGTGTGTTTATGAGGCTTCTCATCCCGGGGGAGCGAAGCCGGCCTCAACGTGTCTGTTAAATATTAACGGTGGAGCATGATGGAGTGGCAACGGGTTAGGAAGATGTAGTCTCTCTCTCTCTCTCTCTCTCTCTCTCTCTCTCTCTCTCTCTCTCTCTCTCTCTCTCTCTCTCTCTCTCTCTCGGGACCTGGACATGCAGGCTGGTGTGTGTGTGTGTGTGTGTGTGGATGTGAGAGAGATAGATAGATAGATAGAGAGAGAGAGAGAGAGAGAGAGAGAGAGAGAGAGAGAGAGAGAGAGAGAGAGAGAGAGAGTGAAGGGGGCGTCTGAGGTGGCCAGAGACTTTGACTACATGACAACGGTCGTCAGGGCCAGAATGACAGATGGCCTCCCTCTAGGCTCACTCTTGGAGCCGCTGGTGTTTCTGACCTGCGTTACGTGACCTGGACTCTGTGTGTGTGTGTGTGTGTGAGTGTGTGTGTGTGTGTGTGTAGGAGGTGCAAGATGTTGCAGAATCAATTAATGCAACACGACACAGGGACCTGGACAGATCCACTGAAGTCAGACAAGGAACGAATGCAGTTCATCTGTGTACGTAATGGTATGAAAATGGGAAGGACTGAGAATGGACGAATCTTGTGTTATTATGATAGTAATCAAATGAGTTTGGTGTGACTGTATTTGAAGTAAATGAGTTTTGTGTGATTGATATCAATCAAATGAGTTTTGTGTGATTGATATTTTGTGTGTGATTGGAGAAAATAAGATGAGGGGACCTTACATTTCACCCAGTGTGTATAGAGAAACGTGGACTTATAAAGTCCTTCTGGCTTACTTTTCCACTTTACACTTTAAGGTGAGTAATTATGTGAGGCCACTTTGCTCCATATGTACCACTTTAATATGCCAAATGCTTCCATGGCATTTGAACTTTAGTTATTTCATTTATATTATCGCAAATGTTACTCATTCTCAACACATCTGTCCAGATCCTCCACACACCTGCTTCTCTTCCTCATACTCTCTGTAGAACAGCAAAATGTTCTTCAGCTCAAGAACAATCTGTTCTCCACACAGCAAAATGTTCTTCAGCTCAAGAACAGTCTGTTCTCCAGCTCAAGAACAGTATGTTCTCCACAGCAGAATGTTCTCCAGCTCGAGAACAGTATGTTCTCCACAGCAGAATGTTCTCCATCTCAAGAACAGTATGTTCTCCACAGCAAAATGTTCTCCACCTCAAGAACAGTATGTTCTCCACAGCAGAATGTTCTCCATCTCAAGAACAGTATGTTCTCCACAGCAAAATGTTCTCCAGCTCGAGAACGGTATGTTCTCCACAGTAGAATGTTCTCCAGCTCGAGAACTGTATGTTCTCCACAGCAAAATGTTCTCCAGCTCATGAACAGTATGTTCTCCACAGTAAAATGTTCTCCATCTCATGAACAGTATGTTCTCCACAGTAAAATGTTCTCCAGCTCGAGAACAGTATGTTCTCCACAGCAAAATGTTCTCCAGCTCAAGAACAGTATGTTCTCCACACAGCAAAATGTTCTCCATCTCAAGAACAGTATGTTCTCCACAGCAAAATGTTCTCAACAAATACCTTACCATAGAAAATGGATTAGGGTAGACTCAACTAATACCCTACCATAGAAAATGGATTAGGGTAAACTCACCTAATACCCTACCATAGAAAATGGATTAGGGTAGACTCAACCACTGAGGTCCCTCTGTATCGTGGATGTTAGATATCTATCGAAGTCTTCTGCTTGCACATCGATAGACTTTCTGAAGTGATATCTGAAGCTGAAGGTGAAGTAGTGGCTTCAGTTTTACTATGTGTTGATAATGTGTTGTTATGAAGCTACGTTAAGTGTACCAAGTCCATATAGTAGATAGATTGATAGATAGGTCGGTAAATAGATAGATAGATAGATAGGCAGGTAGATAGATAAATAGGTAGATAGATAGATAGGTAGGCAGGTAGGCAGATAAACAGATAGATGGGTAGGTAGATAGGTAGGTAGGTAGATGAATAGATAGTTAATAGGTAGATAGATAGAAAGTTTGATGTTAGATATATAGATGGATGATAGATAGATAGATAGGTAGTTAGATAAATAGATAGATAGGTAGATAGATACATAGATAGATAAAAAGGTAGGTAGATAGATATATAGGTAGAGAGATACATAGATAGGTAGATAGATAGATAGATAGGTAGATAGATATATAGGTAGAGAGATACATAGATAGATAGATAGATAGGTAGATAGATATATAGGTAGAGAGATACATAGATAGGTAGATAGATAGATAGATAGGTACATAGATAGGTAGATAGATAAGTAGAGAGAGAGAGAGAGAGAGAGCATTGGTCCCACATCCACCCTTGACACCAGCCAGCGCCACAACCCAACCATGGTTGACCCCCAACCACCTCATGTTTGACCTCTGGTGCACCAAGAGAGGGGTCACGACTGTTCGTGTGTGTGTGTGTCTGTGTCAGGTTAGGTCTTCCAGTGTGTGTGTGTGTGTGTGTGTGTGTGTGTGTGGCGCGCTTAAGCATTATCTTGCCCCCGTTGAATGACCCCCCTCCCCCCCCCTCTCTGATGCTTTCTCATTGGCTGCTCACGCCGACTATCTTACGCCTCGTTAGCCGGGCAGGCGAGGCCATTGCCCTGCTACCGGTCGTTACGGAAGGGGGATGGTGACCCCGAGGTCACATAGCGTAACCCTGGGGGACCTGCTCCTCCTCCTCTTCTTCTTCTTCTTCTTCTTCTTCTTCTTCTTCCTCTTCCTCCTCCTCCTCTTCTTCTTCTTCTTCCTCTTCCTCCTCCTCCTCTTCTTCTTCTTCTTCCTCTTCCTCCTCCTCCTCTTCTTCTTCTTCTTCCTCTTCCTCCTCCTCCTCTTCTTCTTCTTCTTCTTCTTCTTCTTCTTCTTCCTCCTCCTCCTCCTCCTCTTCCTCCTCCTCCTCTTCTTCTTCTTCTTCTTCTTCTTCTTCTTCCTCCTCCTCCTCCTCCTCTTCCTCCTCCTCCTCTTCTTCTTCTTCTTCTTCTTCTTCTTCTTCCTCCACCTCCTCCTCCTCCTCTTCCTCCACCTCCTCCTCCTCCATTTCTAACCTTCCACTGTATGTGATCCACCAGACCCACCAGAAACCTTCTACATAAACATACAAGTGACCCACATTATATATATATATATCATTTTCCCTCATACTATTCGCCATTTCCCGCGCGAGCGAGGTAGCGTGAAGAACAGAGGCCTGACTGAGCCTTTGAGGGAATATCCTCACTTGGCCCCCTCCTCTGTTCCTCATCACTACTTCCCCTCACCAGTCCCCCAGGGCCCCCTGTCGCTGAACATCACCTGGACTTCAGCCACTAGTTCATGAAAAGGCCTGATTGCACCACCACCACCACCGTCGCTTCATGCCACGGGAGATCCCTCGTCTCCACGTTGCAGTTCGCCACTAAAGCCACGGTCGAGGCACCAGGGTAGGAGAACCTCGCTTTACAACCATGTTAATCACGTGTGAAATATTCATATTCTAATCCGGCCAAACGTAAAAGAAATCATAAAGAAAAAAAATTGGTTCTCGAAGCCGACATACAACTGTCGTTGAGATTAAACTACAACATGAAGGTTGTGGCGAGGTTGTGGCGAGGTTGTGGCGAGGCGATCCACTCTTACCTCGCCACAACCCAGGGGCTTACATAGCCACATTTACGACAGCCACCACAACACCTTCGCCTGCACACACACACACACACACACACACACACACACACACACACACACACACACACTAGCCTCGTATTTCCAGGTTGTTTTACGTGACGATTATCAAGGGCGGGAGAGGTTGAAAACCCTCCCTCTCTTTTGTAATTCAATTTGCAAAAATATGGAACAGAAGAAGGAGCCAAGCGAGGAGTGCTCATCCTCCTCGAAGGCTCGGGCTTGCAGGGTCTGGATATCTGTGGACGTCGCCAGGATAGGAAGGGATAGTAGATAACATGTCTGGGGAGAGGATTGTGGATAGACTGGCTAATGGTGAGAGAAAGCTCAAGGGGAAGGGGGAAGAATGCTTTGGAAATGCACTCTGGCTAAGTTCAGGGGGTTGGCAGTGTGAGAGTGTGAGTTAAGGAAGGGGTAGCACTGCTCCTTGAGGAGGAATAGTGAGTATGTGTGTGAGGAAGTGTCCCTCAGACTGATTTGTGAGAAAATGGAAGTAGATTACGAGATATGGGTTATTGTTAGTACATGCACCCTTCGTATCGAGAGGAGTAAGGAAGAGAGGTGAGTGTTTTGCGAGGAGGTGAGTGAGTGCCTCACCAATTTTGATCTGAGGGATCGAGTGAGTGGTGTTGTGGCGGTGCACTTGTTGTGGGGGGGGGGGGGATGAGAGGATCCACTATGAATGAAATCGGTGAACAACACGTGGCGTTGTGTGCTGGAAAAAAAGGAGGACTGGTGATTGGAAATACCTGGTTATGAAGTGAGGGACGTACATAAAGTGGTGTGGTGTGGACAGGTGGTAAACTGACACACCACAACCCTCCAGCTGGTCATACCTGACAGATGGGGAGCATTCGTCCTGACGTAATGTGTTTGCAGGGAAAAAAAAACTAATAGAAACACAAAATACATTTTCGTGTTTTTCTCGGACATGTTGATGGATGATGTTGTGACGACTGGCTCTGTGAGCGTCACACTCATTGAAGGATATTACTGTGACGCCCCAGGCCTGGGCGGCACAGTCTTTGACCGTCACACATCCCGAGAAATATACAATTACTTTTGTGGAGTTCTTAGGGTAAAAGTATTCAGGCGTCAAAAGGGAGACACACTTCTTCGACAGTAATTGGAAAACTTCCCCCGCCAGAGCGATCTGGTCGCTTGTGGATGTGCAAGGCTTCGTGTCGCCGAGGTGAACTGAACACCACTGGACATACACCACTGACCACTGTAAAAATCAACTGATCCACTGAGGAAGTCGAGGGATGTTATAGGATCTCAGTCTGTCTGGTGGTCTGGTCCAACCATATCAACGGACAATTCCTGTAGGGACCATCTCTGTTGATCTGGGTCGCCGTTGCTCTCCCGGGATCCAGGAGCGCCTGGTGGAAGCATCCACCCTGTGGCTCCTGGCTCACCATCTCCCTCAGGAAGGGGGCTCCTACATGGGCTCATCGCCCACTTACGCCCTCCGGGAGGAGACCCGTACCTCATCCGTCCTCTACAGCAGCCTCGACAACGTCTCTTGCCTCCTTCAGAAGCTCCATGAGATCCACCAAGATGCAGCTCTCGCGCGGAAAACCCATTCCAACTCTCCTGTTCCCATACCAGCTTCATGGACACCCCCCCCCCCCCCCGCCCTATCACCACCTTCACCCGGACTTTCCATTGGCTGTGGCTCTGAACTTCATGAATTCAGTGCTGACCCGATAGAGCCCTGTCTATCGCAAGTGTTCTCCAAACTCTTTCTCTCTCGTCACCCGTCGCTAATATCAGCAGCTGAGCTTCACACTGTGGTGGCTTAAGCAACGACTCTATTGGGGGAAAAGCTGTCATCCATGCAAGCTCTACCGTCCATTTTGTGAGGTCTAGTTTGCTGAGAGTGGATATCGGTCAACTATTTCTGTGGCAGCGATCCACCTGTGTGGATGGTCTTCGTCATAACAGTGTCTGGTTACAGTGTATTCTGATGTTCTGTAGTTCTAGTGATGAATAAACCTTTGCACACTTGTGTGTTACTTTGTCTTTCTTCCATTTTGATTTCGTGCTATTATACCTGGTCATTTCATGTCTATCTGTTGTAAACCATGTTGTAATATCGAGATACGTTAGTATTTTTTGAGAGTTTATTAAGTCTGTTTCTTCTCGTAGAAATTTTCATGTTAAGATTCTGTGTCTTCCTTCATAAAGTGTGGAGCGTCGGAAGTGGTTTTGCTGTTGCTCTCTGTATTTGTTCTAATTATTCTTCGTTTGATGACGAGAACTGAACACACTTCGTGATGAACCTCAGACGGTAGGGAGAGCTGGCTCTTGAGGTGAGGTTGGTAGAGGGTTGGCTATCTGGGGTTGCCGCCTTTTGCCCCTCACTGACTCACAGACTCACCAAGTGCTCGTCCACAGCGTTCAGGACCATGAGTCATGATGAGAACATACCATGTATTGAAGATCAATCTTGCTCTGTGTGATGTGGTTAATTCCACCTCGACTGGATTGGGTAGAACTGTCCACAGTGTTTTTCTACATTTGATCATCCACTTATCTACCAGGGCCCTGCGCAACAGCAATAAGCCCCCATGAAGCTCCCTTTTTTGGATGCCGTGTGTCACAAGGTCTGCGCTAAATGTCGCGTGTTCATTCGAGGTTAAAGTTATTTCAGTGTGGATGTAAATTGTCCTCGCGCTGAGGTGTGTGTGTGGGAGGTTAATGCAGGTATGAATTTTTCACTCGGGTCGCGCTGTTCTTCAGGGCTCGTGTGCTAGAGGTACGCCTGCTCATGTGTTTGCTGTCCTGACTTCACTGCCTCCAGGTACACAAGATACCTACACTTCCCTGCTACCTAACCTCTGAACCTGTTGGCGGCCTTCAGCGCGAGACACATGCATCAGCTGGGAACTGAAGTCTCCATATATACACACACCACCTTCACACACGACGTGACCACCCACTCACGAGCCAGCACTGACCCTCCCACGTCCTGACATGGAATTCCTTTAGCCTTAAACAAGTCCCTTAGTGCATCTGTCCCTGTCTTTTTTCCACCATCTTCCATCCCTCCCAATACCTTCGTCGTCTCTCCCACCTCCTCTCCTCACCAACC